>NW_022437168.1:0-86936 GCF_009761245.1 Sapajus apella | reverse complement strand
GCGCGGTGGTTCACGCCTGTAATGCCAGCACTTTGGGAGGCTGAGGCTGGCGGATCACGAGGTCAAGAGCTCGAGACCATCCTGGCCAACATGGTGAAACCCCGTCTCTACTAAAAAAATACAAAAATTAGCTAGGCGTGGTGCTGAGCGCCTGTAGTCCCAGCTACTTGGGAGGCTGAGGCAGGAGAATTACTTGAACACCAGAGGCGGAGGTTGCAGTGAGGTGAGATCGCGCCAGTGCACTCCAGCCTGGTGCCCTGGCGACAAAGCAAGAGTCTGTCTCAAAAAAAAAAAAAAAAAAAGGAAGGAACCAAGTGTCCATTGGCAGATGAACGGATAATGTGGTATATATACATGCAATGGAATGCTATCAGCTTTAAAAGGAGGGAAATTTTGACACATGCTGCAATATGGATGAATCTTGAAGACATTAAGTAAAATAAGACAGTTAAAAAATATTGCATGATTCATCTTATATGAGGTACCTAGGGAAGGCAAATTCATAGAGACGGAAAGTAGAATGGTGGTTGCCAGGGGCTGTGGGCAGAGGAGAATGGAGAGTTAGTGTTGAATGGGTTTAGAGTTTCAGCTGGGAAACATGAAAAAGGACTGGAGATGGATGCACAACGATGTTAATGTATTTAATGCTACAGAACTACACAGTTAAAAAGTGGTAACTTTTGTTGGGCATATTTTACCACAGTTTAAAACCCTAATTGTGTCACTAGATACACATCAGACAATGAACAGTGGAGCGCCCACAAGAGTATTGCACAAACGGAAGCAGAAGACTTCAGAACAGATTATTTTCCTAAGAGTTGTTCAGCCAAACATATTTTTAGGTATAGCCAATAATCGCAGATTTAGGAGTAAAAGAACTAATTACGCCCAACGTGGGGCTCGAACCCACGACCCTGAGATTAAGAGTCTCATGCTCTACCGACTGAGCTAGCCGGGCGCTTCGAGTTAAACTTTCAACAATTTTTTATTCTACATTAGATTTGGCCTGTATTCAACTATGGGTTTTAATTTGGATTTATTTGGAGTGTGATAAAACTACGAAAGTGTCTCGACTCCTGGGAAATTCAAACTCCGTCATCCGTTCAAACCTGACCGTCCCTCCCACTTATGTCTGTTTTCTGCTTCTTCTACCCTACCAGCGACCAAACCATTTTCTACCCGAGATGAAGCTCACGGCACAGAGATGAAAAAACAAGTGCATCCTGACGCCACTGGAGCTCTCACCGTGTGGATTTTTAAACAGGAGGGAAAGACAATGAATGGGGCCCAGAGGAGGGCAGGCACCGCCGCGGTCTTTCTCCACCACCGGACTCCAACCTGTGGGGCTTTTCCTGACGCTCTGCAAAGGTGCTAGATTTCAAAACTTGAAAGAAAAATGGAAAATAGATATTGAAGGTGCAAAACTTTGCTGGAGATGCCGGGGATCGAACCCGGGGCCTCATACATGCAAAGCATGCGCTCTACCACTGAGCTACATCCCCACCTCTTTTTCGTATTTCTCCTGGATCACTCTTATTTGTTGCTTAGCTCAAGGCACCGGGAGTGGATGGCAACCGTTGTGAGCTGGATCTCAGCTGCTGCAAAAACCTGTTCCAGGATCCTCCGCTGACTCCACACCAGCGGATCTTGACCAAGGGAGTCCAAGAGGGAGGAATTAGGCCCGGCTAAGCACCTGGGAGCAGCGGTGGAAAAAGGAGAGAAAATCAAGCAGGATGTCAAAAATGAACTGTGGCCTGAACAAGAGAAGAGATCGAGGCAGTAAAATACAGAATATTTGATTAACGTAATCCAGAATTGTGAAGTTTATTGCTCGGGATTAAGAAAGAACTGGGACACAGGCGATGGGCCTACTTTTCACCGTGAACTGCGGCTTATCTTTGGAATTTTGAACCACGTTTAATTCAAGAAAACTTTACTGAGCTTGCCAAGAACTGCTCTAAAAACAGAATTCAGCGGTGAACAAACCTGGTACAGTCCACCTTAAAGCCGACATTCCAGAGGAGACAGAGTGCAGGCACAGAGCCAGCCCTGAGTGGGGAGCGCGCTAAGAGGCGACTTTGTACAGTGTGTGCGTTCGGGGCGGGCTTCGTGGGCACAGAGGTTTGAAACAAGACCTGAATGAGGTGGGAGGGAGAATGAGGTGCAAGTGGTGGGAGAAAAGAGGTCCATGCAAGGGGAACAGCCAGCGCAGAGGCCACGCGGTTCAGGAACAGCAGGAAAGAAGGTCGGGGACACAGGGTCCTGGAAGGCGCTGAGAAGCGACCTCGGGAAGGAGGTAGCAACCGGGAGCAGATGAGATGAGGCGAGGCCTTTGGGTTAGAATCGCGGAAGTTCCCGGTGACATTGACAAGGGCGGTTTCTGAGGAGTGTGCAGGGGGAAAGCCTGACTCGAGTGGCCTCCAGAGTGAACCAGGAGAGAGGGCGTGGAAGCGGATAACACCCGCAGCTCTGCAGTGGGGCTGTGGAGACAGCTGGGGCACAGTGAGCACTGTTGTTTTTTTCTTTGGGGTGGGGGGAATAATACTGAATAAAATTATAAACGTATTATTTGTTCAAATATTAAGAAGGGGGAGGACAGTCGCAGAAAAGGTAATGGAGTGGATACAAGGCCGCGCTTGAGGGTGGGGAGACAGGGCGAGATTCCAGACTCTAAATTTAGCTCAGCACAGGCCCGGGGCGAGCCTGCACTAGGGTAACCTGACACCTTGGACAGGGCACCAGGCCCTTGCCACGGCGATGCTGGGTCGGCCTTGGTCAGGAACCGAGAGTGGCGCCCGGCAGGGTTTGTGCGCCCACCTGTCGCGGTCTGTTTCCCGCGGCTGACTGGGTCAGGCTGGGGCGGCCTAGAGAGGCTGAGGGATGGGGTCCACGGGAAGAGGCGGGGGCCGATGGAGCGCGCAGATGGGGGCTCAGGGCGCTGTCCAGCACTTAAACGGCCCTGTGCCTCCCCGCCCGCAGTCAACTTGTGCCTTGCCTCCCAGCTCTCCCGCCCGGTGCGCCCTGGGCTCAAGTCTCTGACTGTCCAGTGGCAGCCCCGCCCTTCCTCTCCCAGTGGGCACTCGGCGGCCAGCCCGGACGTCGCGCTCCGACCCGCGTCCTGTGAGGTCCAGTGGCCGCCAGGGCGCGACCACACTTAGGTGAGTGGAGAGCGCACATGGCAGCAGTGGGGCCGCGGACCGGCCCCGGCACCGGGGCCGAGGCGCTAGCGCTGGCGGCAGAGCTACAGGGCGAGGCGACGTGCTCTATTTGCCTAGAGCTCTTTCGCGAGCCGGTGTCAGTTGAGTGCGGCCACAGCTTCTGCCGCGCCTGCATAGGGCGCTGCTGGGAGCGCCCGGGCGCTGGGGCTCTAGGGGCCGCGACCCGCGGGCAGCCATTCCCACTGCCCTGCCCGCAATGCCGCGAGCCCGCGCGCCCCAGTCAGCTGCGGCCCAACCGGCAGCTGGCCGCAGTGGCTACACTGCTGCGGCGCTTTAGCCTGCCCGCGGCCGCCCCGGGGGAGCACGGGTCCCAGACGGCAGCGGCTGCCCGGTGCGGGCAGCATGGCGAACCGCTCAAGCTCTACTGCCAGGACGACGGACGCGCCATCTGCGTGGTGTGCGACCGCGCCCGCGAGCACCGCGAACACGCCGTGCTACCGCTGGACGAGGCGGTGCAGGAGGCCAAGGTGAGCGCAGGCACCCCTCTCCCCTTCGGTCCCCGGCTCCCTTGCCCGCGGTGCAGAGAACAGACTGGTAGTCAGGAGGCCTGGGTGAGCCCTTCCCTTCTTTCGCCTATTCCAAGAAGACCCGGACTGGTTCCTGTGTTGAGCGCTGTTCTCTGTCACCCCTAACATCACCAATACCCCACTCCACCACCACTGCGTTTCCCTCTGAGCCAGACACTGGGCCACCTGCGCGATGTGCCCCACGGACTTGGCGATGTTCTTCCTGTCTGATTGGAGCCTCTAGCCTCGTCTGCATCTCCGCAGCTCTCAGCCCGCGGGAAGTCTCCGGCACAGCCACGCAGCCGCTGCCCCGAATCTTATCTTCTTCCCTGAAGCGGTCTCTGCTCAAAGTTCTCACCTCATGGAACTGAGTTGGAGGACCTCTTCAAGAGGTCCAAGGATGGGGCTCCTGGGTTAAGCAGCGCACCTACAGCCGTCTGACTGTGCCAAGTCTGTCGATTCTGGGCCCCCTCCCTCTTCCATTTTCTCGCCGAGCCCCTGCGAGGATGTACGAAGGGGTGGGGAGGGCGGGGAGGCTCGGGTGGCAGTTTCCAGTCCCTCCTTGCTCGCCTATCCTGCTCCAACTTTCCTACCCAGAGGGCTTCCTGATCTAGGGGTGGATAGCAGAGGAGACGACTAGAGGTAGGGCTGCTGGAGGATTGTGTTTCAGTCTGGCTACTCCAGCAGATGCTCTTGGGGAAGCAAGACCCCGAGGCCTTCAGAGTCACCTCGAAGTGTGGCCTGCAGCCTGTAGAGATGACTTCTACCCGGCCTCTCCCTCAGTGAGCAGGCCTTCCCTTTCTCCTGGCTGGCTCCAGGAAGGCACAGGTGGGGGTTTCCAGAATCCCCCCACTTCCCCACACCTTATATTGTTTCCCTTCACTTGCAGGAGCTCTTGGAGTCCAGGCTGAGGGTCTTGAAGAAGGAACTGGAGGACTATGAGGTGTTCCGGTCCACAGAAGAGAAGGAGAGCAAGGAGCTCCTGGTGAGCCAGGCACCCTGTGGGGGACAACAGAGGCCCACTCAGCATTAGGGCTTGGTGTGCAGTGTTAAAAGTATGTGCTATGGAACCACAGGGTGGATTTCACAAAGATAATAGGGTGTATATTATATAGTGTGACCGTGTAATTATTGTACAAACCAGAGCTTTTGAGAGTTAAAGAGAGTGCTAAAATAATTATTGCAAAACTACTGGCTTAAACTGGAACTGTCCCAGTGAATCAGAATGTACAGTCACTGTGATATTACATAACATGCCAGTTAGAGCCTGTGGAAGCATCTTGTAGTAGAACACATTAATATTTCTGCAGAGAAACATGAATATTCAGTAAGTGGGAATATTAATACAATAAAGAGCCTCAGATCTGTTCATGGCATGTTTTGTCAACAAAACAGTAGTGAAAAAAAATTTCATTTTCAGAGATTTTGATTTGAAATTGAGGCTAAGGGAGAAACGGCTAGAGGGTGTCAGAGGTGCTCCCTGGCTCTGGTAGAAAGAGGAAGTTTGGGGCCTTGGGTTCACAGTAGCCCCTGCTGCACAGCCCAGGGTCTGGGTACTAGCACTCTTCCACCCAAAGTTGGAAGATATTTTATCTTTCTTAGAATAGAACAGGAAAGTGAAATGAGGGCTCATTTTGGTGAAGATAGGCAAACATGAATCACCAATGGTCATTTTCTACCTTGCAAATTCAGTTCCCAGTTCAGTAAATAGATGTCCAAAGAATGAAAGGATCTACTAGGGCCTGTCAAGGCAGGGAATTGGAAGAAGATGAACTAGAGGACCCTCCTATCCTCAATGTCAGGAGGGGTAGGGGAGACGCCTGGAGTTCAAACACCCTAAGGTCGGTTCCAGACCCTCAACTATATCTGTTATGTCTGCATCCAGTGTTCATCCCAGACCTTCCCATTCGATCACTTACTTCCCTCCATGAGCTCACCCTCCAGACCTTCATCACTCCTCTGCTGGAGATACAGCCCCAACACAGCTCTTCTGTCGTTGGTTGACATCCATGAACCAGAGAGTCTTCCCAGGCATTGGTGGCAGCGGAGGTCTCTGATCCAACTCCCCAGGACTTGCTTCGCACCTTCCAACTCTGTCCTCTCCTAACACCCGCCCATCCACCCCCACATTCATTTTTATTGTTTCGTTTTGCTTTGCTTTTAGAAGGGTCTCACTTTATCACTATGGCTAAAGTAGTTCAAGTGATCCCCCCACTTCAGCCTCCTGAGTAGCTGGGACTATAGGTGTGCACCACTACACCCGGCTAATTTTTAATTTAGTTTTTGTAAAGTTGTAGTAGGGTGGGGTCTCCTATGTTGCCCAGGCTGGTCTGGAACTTGTGGACTCAAGCAATCCCCCTCCTCAGACTTCACCCCTCTCAGTCTCCCAAAGTGCTGAGATTACAGGTCTCCCAAAGTGCTGAGATTACAGGAGACTACATAAAGAATGAGCTCCATCCATTCTTCACAGTGATAAAATACTTCTATGATTTACAATACTTGTGTTATCTACAATACCCTGCTTAATGAAACATCAGAGGCAGAGTCCAACTATCACTGCAACATAAAAGGGAGAGGGAATATTCTTATTTGAAAATACTCCTACCCCAGGGGACATCTGGCAAGTCTGGAGATATTATATTTTTGGTTGTCAACAATGGGATAGGGACAATATTGGCATTTGGTGGTAGAGGCCAGAAGGGCTGCTAAACATCCTGCAAGGCACAGGACAGCCCCCCACGACCAAGAAGTATCTGGCCCAAAATGTCAACTGTGTTAAGGTTGGGAAACCCTGGTTTAGACTAGTATTTTGGCAAATACTGTTTCACTTGTGTTATTTCCTTGCAAGGCAATATGATGTAGCTGGCAGAAGCTCAGCTCTGGGGTCTGGCTCCCTGGCCTAGAAGCCTGGCTTAACACTTTCTGGTGATGTGTCTGTCTTTGTCTCCTCACCTGTAAGACTTGAGGGGAAGTGTGCCCACCTCACTGGGCTACTGTCAGGGTTGAGGGAGTTAATATCTATAAGGCGCTAAGGGCTACTGCAGCCTGCCTGGAAGCTGAAGGTAAGGTGAGGGTACTGCGGGACACCTGAACCCAGGTCTCCCAACTTCCTAGAATTCCCTTCCTCTGTCCAGGAGTTTTCAAGGAAGAGGAACTTCCTGGTGGGACATACTGAGTACGACAAATGTGTGCACATAAAAAAAATCAAGAGATCAGGGAATGAGTCTGCATCTGAAAACCAAGGAGTAAAAAGTCCTGTGTATGCCCTTAATGGAAAGAATAGAATATCCAGCTTGCATGTAGCATATTCTCACTTAGTTCCTTGTGGGTATGCTGCTACCTCTGTTCACTGGCATTGGATTTTTCTTCCTCCTTTCTACTTTCCTACCTCTCCTAGGGTTTGTATTTTGAGCATTTGTTACCATTATAATTACTAAACAGGAAAGATCGCCTTTAAAAAGAAGTAAAGTGAAGAGTGAAAGTTTGAGGGTGATGAAGTAAATGTGCTTGAGGAAGAAAAAGCAATCTCCGTTTAATCCTATGGTTGCCCCAGGAGGCACTAATTTATCCCTTCTGCTTTTTTTTTTTTTTTTTTTTTTTTTTGAGATGGAGTCTTGCACCGCCTCCTGGGTTGGAGTTCAATGGCATGATCTCGGATTATTGAGACCTCCGCCTCCTGCCTCAGTCTCTTGAGTAGCTGGGATTACAGGCATACGCCACCAGGCCCAGCTAATTTTGTATGTTTAGTAGAGACGGGGTTTCACCATGTTGGTCAGGTTGGTCTTGAACTCCCGATCCTCAGGTGATCCTCCAGCCTTGGACTCTCAAAGTGCTGGGATTACCAGTGTAAGCCATCACACCTGGCCTCCCTTCTACTTTTCAAGTAAGGAACCTACAGGTTGGCGTACTTCTAGGTAGAGTATGATGCTACCTTGGTTTAGGTGGTGGAGCCCAGATCCACAGACATGTGCAGGCACATCTATGGCAGGGGAGAGAAAAGTATGTGTCAAGACTATCGCTTGTTTGGAGCTGGGACACTGAAAATAAAGCATGCACTATGTGCATAGATGGTGTATCTCTGATCCTCCAGCAGTGACAGGGATGAAACTTTGCCCCGTGATATGACTCAGGTCCCTGGCCAAATGCTATATCTCCATGCCCAAGTCCCCTACCTCTCCAATTTCTCTTCCTGAGACAGAAGCAGATGGCAGCGGAGCAGGAGAAGGTGGGGGCAGAGTTCCAGGCACTGAGGGCCTTCCTAGTAGAGCAGGAGGGCCGGCTGCTGGGTCGCCTGGAGGAACTGTCCCGGGAAGTGACACAGAAGCAGAATGAGAACCTGGCCCAGCTCGGGAGTGAGATCACCCAGCTGTCCAAGCTCAGCAGCCAGATCCAGGAGACAGCTCAAAAGCCTGATCTTAACTTTCTCGAGGTGAGTCTTGCTAAGCAAGGAGCTTGAGTCATTTATCCTAAGGTATCAGGACCCACAGCTAGAGAACAGTGTCAGTTCTGGGGGATTAGGAGAATCATATGATCTGGAGCTGAAGGGGACTGGCAAGAAGTCCCCCAATTTTCCTGGGTTTAGAGATCTAGAGGGATGTGATAAAACTTTCTTGACCATGAGCCACAATAATATATATCATATTTCAGAATCATATGCTTGAGACCAAAGTCTTAGAAAATACTACTCACCTTTGCTAGAGGTGTACACTTTGATGTTTTCTATTGTATTTCACTAAAAAACAAAATAGTTATAAACCACAAACTTAGACAAACTTCACAAACCACAGATGGGTTAAGAACAGTCATTACTGGGCTGAGTGAGCAATAGGTACATAAGGACTGTGACCTCCCTCAGGTGGTTTTCAGGACATAGGCAGCACTGGGTCCATGGGATAGCTCCAGTGATGATTCTGTAATAAAGAAAGCAGCTGGGCATAGTGGCTTATCCCTGTAATCCCGGCACTTTGTGAGGCTGAGGCAGGAGGATTGTTTGAGGCCATGAGTTTGAGACCAACCTGGGCAACATATCAAGACCCTGTCTCTACAGCAAATTAAAAAATTAGGAGCCTGTAGTCCCAGTTACATGAGAGGTTGAGGCAGGAAGATTGGTTGAACCCAGGATTTTGAGGCTGCAGTGAGCCATGATCATGCCACTGCACTCCAGCCTGGACGATAGAGTGAGATCCTATCTCTAAAAAACAAAAAACCGGCCGGGTGCAGTGGCTCACACCTGTAATCCCAGCACTTTGGGAGGCCAAGATGGGCAGATCACAAGGTCATGAGATCAGGACCATCCTGGCCAACATGGTGAAACCCCGTTTCTACTAAAAATACAAAAATTAGCTGGGCATGGTGGCTCATGCCTGTAATCTCAGCTACTTGGGAGGCTGAGGCAGGACAATCACTTGAACCTGGGAGGTAGAGGTTGCAGTGAGCTAAAATCGCACCATTGCACTCCAGCCTGGGTGACAGAGGGAGACTCTGCCTCAAAAAAAAAAAAAAAAAAAAAAAAGCATGTGAAGAGCTGTGGAAAGGGGTTCACTGTGTGGATGAGACACCCTGCAGTCAGTAGCCACTGGAAGCTGCTGTCGCCTGGAGTCTATGCAGCCAGTGAGGTGTGGCACACCTACTTATTGCTTACATCTTGGAGGCACAGCAAGGGACAAGCTTTGTTTCTCAAAGACGAATGGAGTTTACCTGATGCTGATTTGGTTTCCTCCATCTTTCCTTCCAGGAATTCAAAAGCACGCTGAGCAGGTGAGTTACCTCACAGCTCCTGGGGCCTCTCTAAGTTACGTCTTCCGTTTTCACTGAGCCTTCTCTTTTTTCCCCACCCCCGGAGTTCTCACCTCCTGGTCCCCCTACTTGCTTGCCCAGGGACCTTCTGAGACAAATGTTTGCCTGCCTGGCCATGGGTTTTTCTGAATGAGGTCTGGCTCTCCCTTTCCTACCTCTTTCTGTCAAGAAGACCTTGCCATCCTAATTGTCATAGCCTGTGGGAGGAAAGCGGTGCACATAGGCCCTTCTCAGAGCCCCTGTCCTGCAGGTGCAGCAATGTGCCTGGCCCCAAGCCAACCACAGTCTCTTCTGAGATGAAGAATAAAGTCTGGAATGTTTCCCTCAAGACCTTTGTCTTAAAAGGGCTGCTGAAGAAGTTCAAAGGTAGGGGCCTGGGTACTGAGTGGGGCCACATAGTGTGGTAGAGGCTCAGGGGTCCCTGGGTGTGCTTTCTAGAAGCTGTGTGTTGAAACAGAAGATGGCTGTGCCATGGCTAGATTGGTGTAGGGGCCGTGGTGGCAAATCTAGTCAGGCCCCCTCCCCAGGCCACGCAGCTTCCCATGGAGACAGATGGGTAGAGGGGTGCCGCTAGGGGTACTGGGGGTAGGAAGACGGCTGTGTAGGGAGAGCTCAGCTCAGAGCCACTTAGGTAGAGCTAGAATGCTTGGGCATTGGCCCCCTGCCCCCCACCCCACATGCTTGGCCCTGTGCCTGCACATTCATTCTTGGCCTTAGGAATCTCAGGAATGAGTGAGTCAGTTGGGCTATAAAGAGCTGGTGACCTTGCCATAGAATCTCCCATGTCGCTCATGCACACCCTGTTTTGTTTCTCCTCTTCAGAGGACCTTCGGGGAGAGCTGGAGAAAGAGGAGAAAGGTAGGGATGGTGCTGTGATGGCAAGTATGGACTGTCTGCCACAGAGAGAACCTACTCCCTGCTGGTGACCATCTCAGGGTTTTGCATATGGTCGGTTCCTTCCACCAACCCACCTCAGCAACCCTGTCCCTCTGTCCCCTACCCCTCCCTGTCCTTGCCTGGGAACTCTGACACAGATGGCAGTGGGGCCTGTTGGCCCAAATGCTGCAGGCTGGTTAGGAGCAGGAATGCTCTATTCCTTGAGATATTCAGACTGGGGAAGGCAGCTCGGCCACCTGGTCAAGCCGCTCCCCAGTCCCCACTCCAAGAGAGACGGAAACCTCTCCTAGAGATGGGGTGTATACAGGGAACCAGGAAAGTAAGGGGAGGCTGAAGGCTGGAAGGAATATGGTTCTTACTCTTGCAGAGCTCCAGAGTGTTTGGGATCCAACATTCAGGGGAAGGGAGTGGAGGGCACATATTCCTGATGCTGATGTCTGAGCTAAGTCAGAGTGTGTCTGGGTGACACCTAAAGCACCTGAGTGAGACCAGGCCCTCCTCTGCTCAGAGCCCTGCCACAGCCCCTCTAACTTAGTACAGGTCAAAGCCCTCATGGTGGCCTCCAGGCCCCAAGGGATCGGGCCTCACTGCACACCCCTGCTACTCCATGCAGCTACATATCCTGCTTGCTGCTCCTTAAGTGTACCAAGCACACACCCATCTCAGGGCCTTTGCACTGCAAGGCTCCCCTGCCCCAGCCCCCTACCTGGAACATGCTTTCCCCAGCCAGTCACATGGCTCGCTTCCTCACCTTTTTTGTTTTTGTTTTTGAGATGGAGTCTCACTCTGTTGCCAGACTAGAGTGCAGTGGCACAATCTCGGCTCACTGCAACCTCTGACTCCCTGGTTCAAGCGATTCTCCTGCCTCAGCCTCCCGAGTAGCTGGGATTACAGGCATATGCCACCATGCCCAGCTAATTTTTGTATTTTTAGTAGAGATGGGGTTTCACCATGTTGGCCAGGATGGTTTTGATCTCCTGACCTTGTGATCCGCTCGCCTAGGTCTCCCAAAGTGCTGAGATGACAGGCATGAGCCACTGCGTTCGGCCTTCCTCACCTTCTTTATATGTGTCTGCTCGATGCACCTTTTCAGTGAGGGTCTTCCCTGGCCACTCCGGTTGAAGCTACAGCCTGTTCTTTTCATCCCTCTTATCTGCTATGTTTATCATCTATCCTCAATCCTTTTCCTTCAGGAAGGAAGCTGGAGGCAGGCAGAACTACTTTGATACTCAGTGGTATCCCCAGGGCCTGGAAAGTAGTAGTGCTCACAATAAGTGTACATATTTTAACTTTTTTTGGATACAAAGTATTGCTTTGTTGCCCAGGGTGGAGTGCAGTGGAACTGCAGCCTCAACCTCCCAAACTCAAGCAATCCTCTCTCCTCAGCCCCCTCGAGTAGCTGGGACTACAGGAGCACACCACCATGCTTGCTAAATTTTCTATTTTTTGTGGAAACGGGGTCTCACTATATTGCCTAGGCTGGTCTCCAACACCTGGGCTCAAGCTGTATTCCCACCTCTGCTTCCCAAAGTGCTGGGATTACAGGCATGAGCCTCTGCACCTGGCCTTAATTTTTTATCATGGAAAACTTCAAACATACTCAAAAGTAGAGTGAAGAGTATAAAGAATGTTACATACCCATCTCTCACCTTCAGCAGTGGTCAATTAGTGGCCATAGCTTCCATAGACACTGCTATCCACTTCTCATGGGATTCTTTTATTTTCTGAGACAGGGTCTTGCTCTAGAGTGAGATCCTGGAGTGCAGTGGCCTGATCTCCGCTCACCGCAACCTCTACCTTCTGGGTTTAAGTGACCCTCATGCCTCAGCCTCCCAAACAGCTTGAATTACAGGCACAGGACACCACGCCGGGCTAATTTTTGTGTTTTCAGTAAAGAAAATACAAAACAAGGTTTCCACCATGTTGGCCAAGCTGGTCCCAAACTCCTGACCTCAAGTGATCAAGCGGCCTTCGGTCTCCCAAAGTGCTGGTATTGCAGCCGTGAGCCATCTTCTCTAGCCTCCGCTGTATAATAATAATTATTATTTATTTTTATTTTTTTGAGATGGAGTCTCACTCTGTCGCCAGGCTGGAGTGCAGTGGCACAATCTCGGCTCACTGCAACCTCTGCCTCCCGGGTTCAAGCGATTTTCCTGTCTCAGCCTCCCGAGTAGCTGGGACAACAGGCATGTGCCACCATGCCCAGCTAATTTTGGTAGTTTTAGTAGAGACAGCATTTCACCAGGTTGGCCAGGATGGTCTTGATCTCCTGACTTTGTGATTCTCCTGCCTTGGCCTCCCACAGTGCTGGGATTACAGGCATGAGCCACCATGCCCTGCCTATTATTATTTTTATTTTTGAGACAGGAGACTTGCCCTGTCGCCCAGGCTGGAGTGCAGTGGCACGATCTCTGCTCACCGCAATCTCCGCCTTCTGGATTTAAGCCATTTTCCTGCCTCAGCCTCCAGAGTAGCTGGGACTACAGGTCTGTGTCATCACACCCAGCTAACTTTTATATTTTTAGTAGAGACAGGGTTTTGTCATTTTGGCCAGGCGGGTCTCGAACTCCCGACCTTAGGCGATCCTCCCCCTTGGCTTCCCAAAGCGCTGGGATTACAGGCGCGAGTCAAGGTGCCTGGCCCCACTGTATTAAAGCACATCAGAGACAACATATTATTGCCATAAATATTTCAGTGTGTTATCTCTAAAGAAACAGACTTTGTAAAACATAACCATAAAGCAGTCATCATACCTGCAGAGATTAATGATTCTTTCCAATGTCTAGCATTCAAATTTGTTTGAATTGGAGTTCAAATCAGGCCCATACATTCCATTTGTTTGATTTCAGTAAGTACTTGCTGAGTGGTGCGGGAGGACAGAAGCAAAATAGCTGGGAGGCAGAGAGTGGGGGTTGGTTGGGCCTTGGCGCTGGATGCTGGGAGGATTCTCGAGGGAAAGGCAGGCAGGTTGCAAAGCAGGGATGGGCGCGGCCCTGCAAAGACTGTGCCAAGCCTTCATGGGGACATTTCTCCCTGTCTCTGCCTGCAGTGGAGCTCACCTTGGATCCCGACACGGCCAACCCGCGCCTCATCCTCTCTCTGGATCTTAAGAGTGTGCGTCTCGGCGAGCGGGCCCAGGACCTGCCCAACCATCCCCGCCGCTTCGACACCAACACCCGTGTCCTGGCATCCTGCGGCTTTTCCTCGGGCCGGCATCACTGGGAGGTGGAGGTGGGCTCTAAGGACGGCTGGGCTTTCGGCGTGGCCCGGGAGAGCGTGCGCCGAAAGGGCCTCACGCCCTTCACCCCCGAGGAGGGCGTCTGGGCCCTGCAGCTCAATGGTGGCCAGTACTGGGCCGTGACCAGCCCCGAGAGGTCGCCCCTCAGCTGCGGGCACCTGTCGCGTGTGCGGGTGGCCCTGGACCTGGAGGTGGGAGCCGTGTCTTTCTACGCCATGGAGGACATGCGCCACCTCTACACCTTCCGTGTCAACTTCCAGGAGCGCGTGTTCCCGCTTTTCTCTGTCTGCTCCACGGGTACCTACTTGCGAATCTGGCCTTGAGGGGCACTGCTCCGAGCTCCTGTCTCCGAGCTGCTGGTGGGAAGGGATATCGCCTCCCCAGAGCTCCCTGGTCCATCTTGGGTCTGGCCTCCCTGCTCCAGACCCTGGTTGCTATAGACACAACCCTGAAGCAGGAGACTGAGACTACGGCCAACTGAGCAGGGGAAGAGAGACTTTGGACTCTTGGGGGTTCCTTTCCTGAGGTCACATATGGATTTGGCCAGAGCCCTCAGGAGGTGGAGGCTGGTGAGGTCAGGAGCCCAGCTCTCCAAAGGGCTTCTGCCCTGACTGGAAAGGCGTCTGACTCCCTAAAAAAATGTCAAAGCCAGTCCTGCTGTTTCCCATTGCCAGGGGACAGGTCTGGGCCCGCCTGCCAGGTTTGCTATCATGGCTGCTGCCTTCTGGATAGCTGCCAGCTCTACCTTGAGAGGTTGTGGGACCTCTGGATCCAGCTCGCCTGACAGGTCATCTACTCAGGGAGGAGCCCTGTGCTCCCAGCTCAGAGGACAGTCTAGGCCAGAACTGGAAGGAGGTCCTTAGACCGTCTGTGAGAGAGAAGCCCAGGACAACAGCCAATGGGTATCACAGCTCTCCAGCACTCTTAGCCAGAAGATAGAGAGTGATAGGTGCGTCCTGACCAAAGCAACAACCAGCATGTGCTCTCACAAACACCTGACCCCCCACTTTCCAGTGCCAAAGTATAAACATTTCTGGGATAAGGAGATCAAAGCTTCTGGGACTTTATTTTTTTCTTTCTTTTTAATTTTTTTTTTTTTTTTTTTTTGTGACAGGGTCTCACTCTGTCACCAGGCTGGAGTGCAGTGACAAGATCTCAGCTCACTGCAACCTTCCGTCTCACGGGTTCAAGTGATTCTCCTGCCTTAGCCTCCTGAGTAGCTGGGATTACAGGTGCCTGTCACCACGTCCAGATAATTTTTGTATTTTTAGTAGAGATGGGATTTCACCATGTTGGCCAAGATGGTCTTGATCTCTTGACCTCGTGATCTACCTTCCTCGGCCTCCCAAAATGCTGGGATTAAAGGCATGAACCACTGTGCCCAGCCTCTTTTTAACTGTTTTTTAGAGACTGGGTCTTCCTATGTTTCCCAGGCTGGTCTTGAACTCCTGGCCTCAAGTGATCTTCCAGTCTCCATCTTCCTAAGGGCTATGATTACAGGTGTGCACTGTACCTGAACTGTTTTTTGTTGTTTTTGCTTCTGGAACTCTGAAACACAAAACCCAAGATGGTACTTACTTTTTTTTTTTTTTTTTTTGAGATGGAGTGTGACTCTGTCATCCAGGCTGGAGTGCAATGGCACGATCTCCGCTGACTGCAACCTCCGCCTCCCAGGTTCAAATGATTCTCCTGCCTCAGCCTCCTGAGTAGCTGGGATTACAGGCACGTCCCACTGCGCCCAGCTAATTTTTTTAGTAGAGACAGGGTTTCAACATTTTGGCCAGCCTGGTGTCGAACTCCTGACCTTGTGATCCACGCGCCGCAGCCTCCCAAAGTGCTGTGATTACAGGTGTGAGCCACTGCGTCCGGCTGGTACTTACAATTTGAAAGATGCAGCCAGTTCTGAACAACGCACAAACAGCACAAACATGATCCTGACAGACTCTTTCAGGAAACTGCCAACAGCAGAGCACCCTGGTGTCAAGGCCTTCTCAGCCTAGCCCTGGAGGGGACTCCCCTGGCCAGCCTCAGCTCTTGTCTACTTGTTCTCCAGCTTCTGGATAGCTGGGCTTCTGGAAGGGTGGCAGTGGGCTGCTCCCTGCTCAGTGCTCCCCAGGGAAGGGGGTGGGGAGATGAAAATGAAGACTATGAGCTGTCTTTAGAGTTGGCTTGGCTCATTTTCTACTCCCTAGATCTGAGTGCAAGAGCAGAAGTATGAGCCAGGGTTTCTGCCAGAGTGAATAAGTGTGCACGTTTATATGTAGGAGGAGTGTGTGTTTATTTATATCTCACCTTTCTTGTATGTGTGTGTGTGTGTGTGTGTGTGTGTATTCTGGAGAGAGCATTTATGAGCATGGCATAAGGTTCAAGTATTGCAAACAGACCCAAGTCAGTTTGGTCATATTCTATTGTTGATTTGTTTTTAAATATTAACCGCCTTCTATTTAGGCAAGGGCCACAGGCTTCTTTCCTCACTACCTGGCTACCAGGCTGGATGAACAGAATACCAGGCTCAGAGCTAATTTTGTCCACACAGGTTATTTAGACAGATGTGCTGGCAAGCAGGGACAATGACAGTTGAACTGCCCTGTGTCATGGAGCTTCAGTGCTCTGTCTCTGAGATGCTTCAAGCTCACTTTGCACATAGGGTTCTCGAGGGGCAGGCATGACACTATCCCAAAGGCAGGCCCAGTTGACACAGCACCAGATAATCAGAATACTGTATCCTCTGGGCTGAAGACAAGACCAATTAAAAGTCCTGCCTACAGAAGCATTCCAGAGAGTGAATCCTATGTCCTGCTTATACATGCAGAGCCGCTCTAAAACCTGGTAGCCAGTTCCGGCATTTGAATACCTCTGATTTCCATAAGGAAAACCAATCTCTAATATTCATTTCCTAACTAAATCACCTATTGTTACCATTAAGCCCTAATGTTATCTGGCTTGTATGGCTTTTTGATTAAGTATCATAATTCCCTTTGTACCATCCAATAAATGTACTGAGCATCAGAATGAATTACAGGTCCCAGAAGGTGCAATGTCTGGTGGAGGTACCACATAAGGGTCAGGTCTAGGGACTGGGAGTAGCTCTCCACATGTATATTTTCAGTTTTTGTGTTCATGGGTGTAATCGTGTGTCTATCAGAGAGTGTGTGTTTGCAGAATAACTACATACATATCTATATATCTGAAGAAATGTAACAACAGTTACTGTAACAATTGCATGTAGAAGGGAAGAGATGTTCTTTCTTGGTCACCAGGGCAGTGCAGTAACTTGGATGTCAGGATGCTGGTGTGAGGACATGTGTATACATATCCCTCTCCTATACTCTGGGCGTCATAAACTCTAGAGATCTCTGGGTCTGTGAGAACAACTGGCCTAACTTGGGCACTTCTTATCCAACCATTAGTTCTAGCTGCTGAGCCATAAGCCCAGGCCTCTGCCATCAGAACCTCACGGGGCCCCTCAGCATCCAGACTCGGGGAAATCCAGGGGCCTGCCTCTGGCCTGGCCGCCCAGTGATCTAAGACAGCCGGCTGTGCAGGGAGCATAGGGCAGGCTGGGCCACCAGGCCAAGGTCCACTTCCTATACCCACCAATTTCTGTCCTTTGCCAGGCTGGGCCCTCATCCTTTTCCCTCTCCTCTACCCCGTGGCCCTTTAGGGGCCCTGACAGAACAGTTCCTCCAGTGTGCCCTAAAAGCTGCCTTTTCCAAATTCATTCAAATGTGAGGCAGGGACTAGCACCCACTTGCAACCCTACCTAGACTCTTCTGCTCCAGCGTCTCCAAACACCTAGCCGTCCTGATTCCCCGCTTCCCCACTCCCCCTCGGCTTCCACCTCCAGATGCCCCCACTGCTCCCCTACTACCAGCTCGCTCCAGGTCGCGCCCTAACTGCTCGGACCTGGGCTCCCTGCGTGCGTGCTCACATCCTTCCCTGACTTTTCCATAGCCCTGACCTCTGGCCCAGTATCCTCATGAACAACAAGCCACAAAGCGTGCTCTCCAATCCTCGCGCCCCTCCCCGCCTCTCCAGCTCCGACCAAGGCTGGGGACGCTTCTCACCGCGCTGAGATCCGCCGGGTCCGGACAGCGCCTGCTCGCACCCGCGCCCGCGCCCTAGCCCAACGCCAGCACTGTCTCAGAGGAGCTTTCTTCCGGGACTAACGCCGGGGGAGGAGCTTGGGTCCAGTCACCACGGAACTCAGTCGGGTTCAGCGGACTGCGGCTGCGCAACGCTGGCGATAGCGTCAACTGCTTGCGCGAGAAAGCCGACTTAGCGGTCGGCTCCATAGCTCAGGGGTTAGAGCACTGGTCTTGTAAACCAGGGGTCGCGAGTTCAATTCTCGCTGGGGCCTGCCTCTCCTTTTCTTTTTTTCCTTGAAAAATAGTGGAAGATGCGCGAACCTACTCCTGCCCTCCAGGGAGGCCAAACCGTGGCGGAGTCACTTTCTGTTTACCTCTAAGGTACCCGCCACAGAAGGCTGCTTCCCTACCATTTTCTTATCTCTTGAAGAGTCAGACCCACTGCGGGCTTCCTTTTTTATCACGGGTTCACTGAGCCCCGCGCGCCCTCTTTCCGCGACCCCGCTCACTTCCGTCTGCGCGCGCTCTCCGGGAGCTTCTTTCCCTTCCCCTCCGTTCTTCCCACTCCTGCCAGGGACTTGCCTTTGTGTCTCTGTCCCTCTCTCCAGGAGGAGACGATAGAACTACCGTGCCCCTTCCCGCCTGGCGTGTTTGCGGCGTCCTCCCAGCGCGCGCTGAGCGTGGGGTCTACAGCTCTGTGCTTGGCGGCTGCGCGCCTTCGGGTCCCCGTCGCCTCCGTACTGCAAGCTCTGACTTCTTTTTGTGGAGTTAACACAGAAAAGCGCAGACGGCCACATTCGTGACCCGGGCCTAACGGCGCTTCCTGTCAAGATTGGCTTTCAGCCTCTAGAAAAAACTTATTTTAAACAAAATATACAAGTAATGAATGCTGGCCTTCTGACTGATTTATTCCTGCTATTAACGGAAGTGTAGAAAGCGAGCCAGAGTCCTCAGTGAACAGTGGGGGCGCTGCCCAGGTGCAGGAAGGGCCCCCTGGGGGTCTCGGGACCGCTCCTGCCTCGGTCTTCCCCGCCAGGCGCACTCTGGAGGCCTGAGCACAGGTGGAGGCGGGGCCCGGTTCCGCCGCACACTCCCCTGTCGCAGGCGCCCTCTCTCCAGCGGAAGGGGACCTTGAAAAGCCCTGAGCGAGTCCCCGTCCCACGTGGGCCCGCGGCTTATACAGGCACCACTCCAGGGTAGCTCAGGGTTCGAAAACTTCCGTGTCTGGTGCACCAAAGAAGAGAAAACCGCTCGCAGCCACCTAGGTAGAGACTGGAGTTGTGACCGCGTTGACTGGGTGGGGAGAAGGAGCGAGCGGGGTCTGCGGCTCCGGCCAGTAGGACGCGCTTCCCTCTCTCACCCACGCCTGCTTCGGTCCAAAGAGCCGAGACTGTGGGTCAAGACCGGGATGGATTCGCTCCGCGCAGGTCAGGAGCCCACCAGCACATTCCGGCGCTCGCGCGCCTGGGGCTGCTCAGAAACTCGTCGATCCCGAAACACCTGCCCCACAGGAAGATCACCCTACTTTAGAAGTCAGGCCACGGGGACCAGTAGCGAGCTACCTGAGGGGTTAACTGTGGATACCCTCCGGACGAAAACCGTGGACTCCCAGGGTGCGTGCGTGTGCTTGCGTGTGGGGGTGTTGGCAGGCAGTCCCCACAATAATCGAACAAACAGGTGGGCGAACCTCAGGCCTCGCACTCTGGGGCTTTCAAAGTCTGGGCCTCACAGCCGCTCCCATACACTCACTGGTCACCTGGCCGAATTAGGTGGCATATAGGTGAGGTGCCGGGAGGTCTTCCACGCTCGCGCTCCTGTCCAGGTGGAGCTGGTGGAGGCGCGGGTGCGAGGCTTGGGACAAGGGAGAGCTCTCCCGGGTGGGGCGGACCCAAGGGCATTTCATCTGAAATGTTCAGCATGGGAAGAGCTGAAGGCCAGCCACAGCATTCAGGAGAGTCCAGCGTGGAGAGGCAGAGAGGAGGGGCGAGGGCAGCGGCGGGCGCAAGCAGAGCAAGATTGCCGAGACAGCGAATGGAAAAATGAGCATTGGTTCCTCGGAGTAGCTTAACCACCATCCCACGCTGTTTTACAGCAGTGCAGGAAATGTCTCTTTTAGTGACACAAAAATAAACCTGTGACTGAGCTCTGTGTAGATTATCGCGAATTTTAAAGCAGGGAGTCAGAATCATTATTTTTACTACTAAATAAACTAGTGTAATTAAAGCGCGCTGGGTGAGAGTAGGTCCGAGGCGAAGGAAGAGGAAGGCGCCCACCCAGCTGGAGACCCAGGCTTTGCGCTGTGCTGGAGGCGGCCCGGGGTCAATCCCTAGAGAACGCAGTTAGAGCCATGAGCCAGGACCCCGGTCCCTGCACCACGGGAGCGCGCCCGTGGGTCCCAGCCTCGGAGCTGTGCAACAACCCAGTGGCCAGAGTCACCACGAGAAGACAGAGTTCCCGGTTATCGATCGTTTCTGACTTACACTTCCCTACATTTTCTGAACATTTTGCAAATGGGTATGTGCTGCTAATTATCTTTTCCTAAAACGATAAAGAGCCCCTGCCCCTGGTTTCACTTCGCTTCTCGCAGCTACTGACCCAGTCGGTCTGGCGTACTCTCCCAGCACTGAGCTCTCTCCTGAGCCCTCCAGCTCTGCCAACCTCTGCGTCCTGCCCCTGGGCCTCAAGATTTGCGCCTTTCTTGGACTCCCCTGGGAAGGGGCGCCCAGCCTGAAGAACTGATGGGTGACCCTGCTGCTGCTCGAGTGGATCGACGGTAGGGAGGCGTTCATTCGGATTCCGGGAGACCAGAGGAGGAAGGGCTTTACCGAGCATTTACCCTGCGTCGGGCTACCGGCGGCTGATTAGTGGCAGACGCGGAGATGAGCAGCGAGGACCAGTTGGGCTTGGACTGAGAGATCTTGAGAATTTTAAGCTGGCAGAAAAAAATCCGCTCTTCGGTGAACTGATCCATGAAGAACACAATCATGGAAAGATTCGGCACCCCATGTGTCAGGCGGCTCGTTGGTCTAGGGGTATGATTCTCGCTTTGGGTGCGAGAGGTCCCGGGTTCAAATCCCGGACGAGCCCAGCTTTTTTCATTTCAACTAAACTTCTTGTTCAAATCCCTGACGAGCCTGCTTTTTTCGTTTCACCTATTACTTGGACAGTTTTGCCCCCCAACACTGTCTAGTGGTGGCATCACCAAGATTTCCTGGAATGGTGGGGATTGGAAAGAATCGTGAATAAGAGACTAGCAAGCCGCCCCTGAACCAAGAGTTGCCGTTAAGACTTTGGGCATAGACCCGTACGCAGGTGTATGCTCTTTAAGGGTTGTGGGGCTCTCCTTTCACAGCTGGAGAACACTCGTCTAACATTATGACAAGGTGGCAAGTTGTGGGTTTCTGTGGCATAGTGGCTATTACTTTTGCGTAACATGCAAAGGATCCTCAGTTTGAAACCGGAGGGAAACAGCTCAGAGTGGGTTTTATCTCATCACACACTTTTATTACACTGGGGACTTAACCTAGAACACCCCACTATCATGTCCACTGGGTTGCAGAGGCACTAAGAGAAGAGGACATCTATTCTTTTGCTTTCTAGCCTCAACCACCCGTACTTCTGAAGAACTCAACCCACCTTCACTTGCTGTGGACAAACTCATCACAGAGCCCATCCGCTCGACAGTTGCATGCTGCCAAATGAAACCTCAGATCCTGGGTAAGTGTGGGGCCCATTACTCCTTTTGTAACTTACAGGGGAGAAAAGTGACAAAACTACAGCAAATTGGCAGCGGTGGGATTCAATCCCACACCCCTGAAGAGGCTGGAGCCTTAATCCAGCGCCTTACCCTGCTCGGCCAGGCTACCTCACCACAATGATACATTTACATGTTTTCCTACAGTATAAAGCGTCCCAAGGGGCTCTGGGCCAACAGGGCATTGAGGTGAATCTACAGGGAAGACCAAGGCGGGATCCGCTCCCCCAAAGCCCCTGGCTGGGAAATGGCTCCACTGGGGACCTCACACACAGGATTCTCAAAGCGCAGACCTCAGGATCTGCTTTGGGAAGGCCACGCAAGAATCCACTGCTGGCTCCGTTTGGGGAATGGGCTCCAGAGCAGAGGAAGACTTCTACACTCTCACTTCAAAAATCAAAAACAAATACAAAGAAAAATAAAAACCTAAAGGAAAACAAGCAAAAAACCCCAGCCTAGGTAACATGGCGAAACTCCATCTCTACAAAAGATATAAACATTAGCTGGGCATGTGTGTGTGTGTGTGTGCCCGTCGTCCCAGCTACTCAGGAGGCTGAGCCCAGGAGGTCTTGGCTGCGGTGAGCAGTGAGCAGAGATCACCCCACTGCACTGAGCCTAGGTGACAAAGCAAGATCCTGTACCAAAACCAACCAAACAACAAAACAAACAGAAACCCCAACAACAACAACAAAACAGACAACAAACTGGGAGTATGTATTGATTTTATGAGTCATGAGCAGAAACATCCTTAGCAGCTTCGTTCATAACAACTCACATCTGGAAACAGTCCAAATGCCCACCATCTTTGTACTGGCTGAGTAAAATTGTATATAGTCTTTTATGGGATAATTATAACACTGATAATGAGCTTACTGCTGCAAACAGCATGACTGGATTTCACTAACATCAATATTGAGCAGATGCAGCCAGACACCAACGATCTCCATTCTGTTGATTACACATATGACATTCACGCATGAGCCAAACTAATTTACGGTAACAAGTTAAAAATCCTGTCACTTGGGAGAAGAAGGTGCAGGTACTGACTTGCAAGGGATATAAGGAAACTTTTTGTAATGCTGGAAATATTCCTTTTAGATCTGAGTGATAGGTACACGTGTTTGTGCACATGTGCACAAGCAAGTGTATTCAATTCACACTTAAGATCTCTTAGTTGGAAAGGCTATTGTATTAGATTTTACTGGTGTGTAACAAATTATCACAAATTTAGTGTCTTAAAACAGCACAGACTTATTATCTTGCTTTTTGTGGGGTACAGGTTAGCAAGGTCTTCTATTGATACTGCAGCAAGTTGTAGTATTAGTTGGCTATTGGTGCAGTCTAATTTGAGGCAGGGGGTTCTCTTCCAGCCTTTCTGGTTGTTGACAGAATGTGTTTCTTCGTGGCTATGAGACTGGAATCTCCCATTTGCTTGCTGGCTGTCAGCTGAGGGCCACTCTCAGCAACCAGAGGCCCCTTTCCTTGAGGCCAGCAGTGCACAGTTTCTGGCACTTCACCTTCTTTTAAAGAGCTCACCTGATTAATTCAGGCCCACCCAGGAGAATTTCCCTTTTAATTAATCAAAATCAACTGACCAGGAACCTCAATCACAGCTGCACAATCCTTTATTCCATAAAATGTGGCATGGTTGTGGGAGTGACATGCTATCACGTTCACTCAGAGGCAGGTGGTCTACAGGGCGTGTGCATCAGGCTGGGAATCTTGGGGCCCGTCTTTGAGTTCTCCCTATGACAGTTACAGGCCTGAGAACCAAATACTGTAGAGTCTCTCAGCAGAACAGGCTTTCCTACACATCTTTGTTTTTGTAACTTGTTGAAAGATGCCCCTGGGATGGGATGAGGGGGCGTCCTGTCCTTCTTCCTTGCTGTGTGGCCACGCTGGCTTCCTGTGTCCACTTGGCATCCTCAGGCCAGGTGAGCACACCATTGTGTTGCATCAGGATGATCCAGAGACAGAGGCAGCTTCTATCAGAGCTCAGCCCCCACAGTGCTTTCGGAGCTCATGCCAGGCACCTTTTCTGTCCCCTCCAGCCTGCTCTCTCAGTTCCTGATGAGTTCCTGTTTCTATGTTCACACACTAAACATTTTTCATTAACGTGCTAACTATGGAATAATGAGACACATCTAAGAAGAAAAAGTAGCATAAACGAGCTTAACATGAAAAGCACCGTCAACCATGCCACGCATATTGCTAATATTTTGTTTTAGAGCTTTGTAGATTATTTTAATGGATACTTTAACTTATTTGTCTTATATTTATTTTTTTTGAGGCAAAGGGTGGATTTATGATATTTAGCTGAAGGTGGGCTCAAACTCCTGGGCTTGATTGATCCTCCCACCTCAGCCTCCTGAGTAGCTGGGTAGGCCTGTGTCACCCCACTCAGCTCTACAAGCTATGTCATTTATTTATTTATTTATTTATTTATTAAACAGGGCCTTGCTCTGTCACCCAGGTTGGAGTGTAGTGGTGCAAACACAGCTTACTGCAGTCTCGACCTCCTGGCCTCCAGTGATCCTCCCACCTCAGCCTCCGGAGCAGCTAGACCCACAGGTGCACGCCACCAGGCCCGGCTACTTTTGGTATTTTTTGTAGAGACGCGTTTCACCATATTGCCCAGGTTAGTCTCGAACTCCTCTTGCCTTGGCCTCACAAATTCTGGGATTACAGGAGTGTGCCACCACGCCAGGCCAAGCTATGTTTTTATTAAGAATACTTTGCATTGTGTTTTGTAACTTGCCTTTTCAAAAATACTTAATTTCGCTAGAAAGATTCCCTGGTAAAAAGAAAAACCTCAACAAATGTACTATGATGCCATTCATTTCTACATTTCATTTTTCACTTTTATTAAACTGTAAACAAAGAACCATAGGCCACGCTGGGGTAGGGGTAGAGGTCGCCCTTCAAAAGACAACCAATGGGCCCATAAGACCGTGCTTTTTGGTAACGATTTACGGTGGTTTACAGTTTCCTCTAAGTACCTTCAGATGCTCTCTGAGGAGTGTGGTTTTCGCCGACCCTTTCTGGAGTTTTGGGTCAGTGCCGCACACGTAACCACTTGGGGGCGCTCAGGACTGGCATTCACCCGTGCAAGCTTCCAGCTTGCTTATCTATGTTTGCAGCTCAATTTTTCAGAATGCTCTTTGCTGGAAAAGAAGGGACTTTGGGGGCCGGGCGCGGTGGCTCAAGCCTGTAATCCCAGCACTTTGGGAGGCCAAGGCGGGTGGATGACGAGGTCAAGAGATCGAGACCATCCTGGTCAACATGGTGAAACCCCGTCTCTACTAAAAAATACAAAAAATTAGCTGGGCATGGTGGTGCGTGCCTGTAATCCCAGCTACTCAGGAGGCTGAGGCAGAAGAATTGCCTGAACCCAGGAGGCGGAGGTTGCGGTGAGCCGAGATCGCGCCATTGCACTCCAGCCTGGGCAACATGAGTGAAACTCCGTCTCAAAAAAAAAAAAGGACTTTGGGGCTGCTTTTTGTTAAAAGGGAAATTCTGCCGAGGACTCTCTTGCCCTTACTATTGTTAGATATAGTGAACTCCAAGTTTCTTTTCAGAGAATCAGTGTGTCAGTATGTTCAGCTCTTATTCTAAGGGCTGGGAATGGTGGCTCACACCTGTAATCCCAGCACTTTGGGAGGCCAAGGCTGGCAGATCGCCTGAGGTCCAGCAGTTGGAGACCAGTCTGGCCAACCTGGTGAAACTCCATCTCTATCAAAAATACAAAAAAATTAGTCAGGCCTGGTGGTAGGCACCTGTAATCCCAGCTATTTGGGAGGCTGAGGCAGGAGAACTACTGGAACCCGGGAGGCAGAGGCTGCAGTGAGCTGAGATCCTGCCATTGTACTCTACCCTGGGCGACAAGAGCCAGACTCCATCTAAAAAAAAAAAAAATGTCTATTTTAAATTTTTTGTTACAGTGTGAGGTGGAGATAAATGTTAACATATTTTTTTGACCCGCCCACCTCAGCCTCCCTGAGTGCTGGGATTACAGGCGTGAGCCACTGTGTTTTACCAATTTCTTTCCCCTCTATGGATATCCGGTTGTTCCCAAACCATTTGTTGCAAAGACTTTCCTTTCCACATTGAATTACTTTGATGCCTTTGGTGAAAAGCAAATAATTATGTATATGTGGGCCCAAATTATCGTTTTGTTCATTTTTGTTGTTCAATTAAAAATTTCAAATTGGCCAGGGGTGGTGGCTCACTCCTGTAATCCCAGCACTTTGGGAGGCCAAATTGGAGGATCACTTTAGACCAGGAGTCCAAGGTTGCTGTGAGCTATGATTGCACCACTGTACTGCAACCTGGGTGAAGAGTGAATCTGTGTCTCCAAAAATATAAATAGACTCAGCATGGTGGCTCACTCCTGTAATCCTAGCACTTTGGGAGGCCAAGGTGGATGGATCACTTGAGGTCAGGAGTTCGAGACCACCCTGGACAACATGGTGAACCCTTATCTCTACTAAAAATACAAAAATTAGTTGGGTGTGGTGGTGCATGCCTGTAATCCCAACTGCTTAGGTGGCTGAGGCAGGGGAATCACTTGAACCCAGGAGGCAGAGGTTACAGTGAGCCGAGATTGTGCCATTGCACTCTAGCCTGGGTGATGACGTGAGACCGTCTTAAAAAAAAAAAAGAAAGAAAAGAAATTAAAAAATATATATTTATGTTTAAAAATATTTTTAATATACCAATGACATGGAGATTACTATAATGAACAATCATAAACCACCAATTGTATTTCACAATTAGTACAATTTTTTGAAAATAGCTTTACATGTATAGCTTTTTACTGAAGTGTTCAAAAATAAATAAAATTGTTATAAAATTTTGTCCCTAAATACTTCAGTAAGCATCTTTAAAAAATGATACATTTTCCTACAGAGCCACATTGCAATGGTTGTATGTAACAACAACCCTAATTAAATTTTCAACCTGTGCTTTTTGCCTTTAGACAGCCAGTCCAAGGAACAGAGTAAGTGGCATCATATAAAAGGAGTAGTGGTTTGAAGAGTCAGAGTAGCCCAGAGACACAGCATTCACTTATGCACCAATACATGGAAACAAATCAATTCGTTGATTTTCTTGAATAAAGGCAAATGTAGGATTTATAAAAGAAAAAGAGGAGAGGCCAGGTACAGTGGCTCATGCCTGTAATCCCAGCATTTTGGGAGGCCGAAGCGGGTGGATCACCTGAGGTCAGTAGTTTGACGCGAGCCTGGCCAATGTGGTGAAACCCCGTCTCTGCAAAAACACAAAAATTAGCCAGGAATGATGGCGCGGGCTGTAATCCCAGCTACTCAGGAGGCTGAGGCAGGAGAATTGCTTGAACCCGGGAGGTGGAAGTTGTAGTGAGCCGAAATCGAGCCATTGCATTCCAGCCTGGGCAACAGAGATACTCTGTTTCTAAAAAAAAAAAAAAAAAAAAAAAAAAAAAGTAAAGCAATTTTCAAGTGGTCATGGCTAGTGATATTATTTGGATATATGTCCTCACCAAATCTTACCTCCAATTGTAATTCCCAATATTGGAGGTAGGAACTGGTGGGAGGTGATTGGATCATGGAGGTGGATTTCTCATGAATGGTTTAGCACCATCCCCTTGGTGCTGTTTTTTGCGGTTGTGAGTGAGTTGTCCTGAGATCTGATTGTTTAAAAGTGTGTGGCTTGGACTGGGCACGGTGGCTTACGCCTGTAATCCCAGCACTGTGGGAGGCTGAGGCAGGCGGATCACGGGGTCAGGAGATCGAGACCATCCTGGCCAACATGGTGAAACCCCCGTCTCTACTAAAAATACAAAAATTAGTCAGGTACGGTGGTGCGCGCCTGTAATCCCAGCTACTTGGGAGGGTGAAGCAGGAGAATCGCTTGAACTCGGCAGGTGGAGGTTGCAGGAAGCCGAGATCGCGCCACTGTACTCCAGCCTGGCAACAGAGCGAGACTCTGTCTTAAAAAAAAAAAAAAAAAAAAAAAAAAGTTTGTGGCTGTGCGCTCTCCCTCGGGACAGCTCTCCTTCGGGAGGGGCGCCGCAGGGTACTGAGGGATGGAGGGAGCATAGCTTGCCTCAGCTTTCGCCTGAACGCTGGCGCTGAGGACGCAATGGAAGGGCTCTCCCGCTGGCTGCTTTAGGCCACCACCTTCCTGGCCGCGCTCTGCGTGCTGGCCGCTGATGGGAACACTACCCAGCACCCAAACTTCAGCGCCTGTCTCCAAGATAACCCCGACGCGGTGACGTCCCTCCCGCTGGTCACCGCTCCGGCACCAGAAAACTGTGAAGACTGAAACAGCTGTGTTTCCCGTTTTAATGCGGGCACTGTCAATACTACCTGCTCTTGGATCGAAAGTAAAGAAGGAGAGAGCTAGTGTTCACATAATTCGACAGTTAGTGATTGTCATGTGGTGAATGGGACAGATTTCTGTGCCCAGTGCCAGTCTGGTGCCAATCAGTTCTACAGTTAAACCCACAACTCAGCCTTCCCTTTCTATATTTCCAGATACTGCATTAGGTACAACAAATACCACTGTGACTCCAAACTCACGACCTGGGCTGAAGTCTACCTTGGATGCAGCCAGTTTCATTGCAGGAACTGTCCTTGTCTTGGGTGTGCAGGTTGTACTTTTTCTTTACAAATTCTGCAAATCTAAAAGACGAAATGACTACACTCTGTAAACAGACCTGTTAAATTAACAAGGACTGGCGATTCATTTGCGTAATTCACTGACATCAAAATAATATCTTTCAAGATGTCCCACATGGATGATATTCCAGGTTCCTTAAATTTCCATGGATGCATATAGGATATTTGGGAGCATTATCATTGAAGAAAAATCAGTTAAATCATTGTGTTCCACAAGAATATTTAAAATATTCTGCATGAATTCTTGTGGTTGTCTTATTTAAAAATTTTTTTTTTTTGAGACAGAGTCTCGTTTGCTGTCACCCAGACTGAAGTGCAGTGGCGATCTGCGCAGTGCAAACTCCGCCTTCCGGGTTCAAGCCTTCCAAGTAGCTGGGATTACAAGGATGTGCCACTACCCTTGGGGAATTTTTGTATTTTTAGTAAAGTAGGGGTTTCACCATGTTGGCCAGGCTGGTATCAAACTCCTGACCTCAAGTGATCCGCCAGCCTCAGCCACCCAAAATGCTGGGATTATAGGTGTGAGCCATAGCACCTGGCCCATCTTTTATTTTAAATAGCTGCTGCTGTGGATTTTTTTTTTTCTTGACATGCCAAAACTTAATATATATATATATTTTTTGAGACATGGTCTCACTCTTACCCAGGCTGTAGTGCTGTGGCACAATCTTGGCTCACTGCAACCTCTAGCACAATCTTGGTTCACTGCAACCTCTGCCTCCTTCCTCAGCCTCCTGAGTAGCTGAGACCACAGGTACCTGCCACCACATCCAGCTCATTTTTGTATTTTTTGGTAAAGACAGGGTTTCGCCACGTTGACCAGGCTGGTCTCGAACTCCTGAGCTTAACTGATCTGCCCACCTCCACCTCCCAAAGTACTGGGAGGTGGAGGCATGAGCCACCAAGCCCAGCCTAAATTTAGTAATTTTAAAGCCTGAAAGCTGCATTCTTTTCTTTTCTTTTCTCCTTCCCTCCCTCCCTCCTTCCCTCTTCCCTTCCTCCCTCCCTTCCTTTCTTTGTTTCTTCTCTCCCTCCCTCCCTCTGTCTCTCCTTTTCTCTTTCTCTCTTTCTTTTCTTTTTTCTTCAGAGTTTTGCTCTTGTCGCCCAGGCTGGAGTCAGCTCACTGCAACCTCTGTCTCCTGCGTTCAAGTGATTTTCCTGCCTCAGCCTCTCGAGTAGCTGGGATTATAGGTGCATGCCACCACACCCGACTAATTTTTGTATTTTTGGTAGAGACGAGGCTTCACCATATTGATTAGCCAGGCTAGTCTTGGAACTCCTGACCTCAGGTGATCTGCCCGCCTTGGCCTCCCAAAGTGCTGGGATTACAGGCGTGAGCCATAGCGCCCAGCCAGCTGCATTATTTTCATCCTAACTCAAGATGTAATTTACTGAACAGAATTGAGAAGAATGTGCCAAATTAGTGTCAATTATGTGGATTTGGGGCTATAATTTCAAAAGTGGGATAAACTTAAAGTCATACTAAATCGTACCCTTAGAGTAAAATTTTATGCTTGATAACAGTTATTTTTTCTACATTAGAAATAAGGTGCCACTCAGGGAATTACATTCCAGATTTAAAGAAATGAATGGGAGGCCAGGCACCGTGGCTCATGCCTATAATCGCAGCACTTTGGGAGGCCGAGGCAGCCAGATCACCTGAGGTCAGGAGTTTGAGATCAGCCTGACCAACATGGTGAAACCCTGTCTCTACTAAAAATGCAAAAAAATTAGCCAGCCATGGGGGCTTGATCAGTAGCTGAGATCATATGCATCATGTGTTGGTTTCTTTTTTCAGTGCCTGGCTTTCCCCTGGGGTGTAAGCCTCATGAGGGCAGGGAGCTTGCTTGATTTGGTCCCGCTGTGCCCCTGGAATGATGGCAAGAGTGCTGCTCAGTAAGCCAGTCACAGGCAGAGCCCCTTTCTCAACTGAGGAGTGACTCCAGACGCAGCACAGTGCTCACCACAGTCACAGATGGCCTCTGTGCTTTTAAAGCCATGAGCACTTTTCAGTTCCCACCTTTGTCAGTTCTCTGAAGCCTCAGCAGAGTGGACCTGAAATATGACCCCTCCTCCAGTTCCTCTGGCCTCCTGAGCCTCAGAGTCTGACTCTCCTCTTACTCTACCTTTCTTAAATGTTGGAATTCCAGAGGCATGGGCCTGATTTCTGTTCTCATACGCACTTTCTTCCTGGGCAGCCTCATTCACCACCATGGCTGCAAAGGCTATCCATGTTCTCCCCGTTATCTCTAGCTCCCATCTCACCTGGCTTTCTCTCCTTCCTCCCTCCCTCCCTTCCTTCTGTCTTTCCCTCACATATTATTGTAAGTGTGTGGTAAGAGGACTTAAATTCTACTCTCTTGGTGATTTTTTTTTTTTTTTTTGAGACAGACTCTCACTCTGTCACTCAGGCTGGAGTGCAATGATGCGATCCCAGCTCACTGCAGCCTCCACCTCCCGGGTTCAAGTGATTCTTGTGCCTCAGCCTCCCCAGTAGCTGAGATTACAGGCACACACCACCATGCCCAGCTAATTTTTTTTGTGTTTTTAGTAGAGATGCGGTTTCAACATGTTGCTCACGCTGGTCTTAAACTCCTAATCTCAGGCAATTCACCAGCTTTAGCCTTCCCAAAGTGCTAGGATTATAGGTGTGAGCCACCCTGCTGGCCTCAGTGATTTTCAAGAATACAATATATTGTTTTTATTATACTCACCATGTTGTACAGTAGATCCCTTGAACTGTTTCTTCCTGTCTACCTGAAATTTTGTATCCTTTTATCATCTCCCCTATTCACCCCTCCCTCTCCACCCAGCCTCTGGCAACCACCATTCTGTTCTCTGCTTCTATGGATTATACTTTTTAGCCTCCACATAGAAGTGATATCATGCAGTATGTCACTTAACATGTCCCCCAGGCTCATCCATGTTGTCACAAATGACAGGATTTCCTTCTTTTTGAAGGCTGAGTGATGCTCTGTTGTGCACATCCACCACATTTTCTCCACCATTCCTTCACTGATGGCTGCTTACTTTGGTCAAATAGCTTGGCTATTGGGAATAGTGCTGCAGTAAACATGGGGCACAAACATCTCTCGGGCAAACTGAGGATATGAAATGGATATTTCCTCTGTCATTTCCACTCCAATTTCTCCAGGCCTTGAAGCTCCAGCTTCGGGCCCCAACTCATGGCCTTCCATTCCCCAAGCAGCTTCACCCAAATGTCCCCGTTCTTAGAAAATGATGCCAGCACATCCCTGTTGTTCAATGTCCGTGTCCACTGTTGTCTACCCCAGACAGTTCTGCTGCCACCATCACCTCTCTCTGCAGTCGCTGCAACATACTCTCAGGCCTCCCATGACCCCTTTTGTCACCATATTGGTCATGAAATTTTCCTTTTCTTTCTTTTGTTCAAGACAAGGTTTTACTCTGTCACCTAGGCTGGAGTGTAGTGATGCGATCACGGCTCACTTCAGCCTCCACCTCCAGGACTCAAATGATCCTCGCACCTCAGCCTCTCAACTAACTGGGACTGCAGGCATCTGCCACCACACCTGCCTAATTTTTATTATTCTATTTTTTAGTAGCGATAGGGTCTCCATATGTTGTACAGGGTGGTCTGGAACTGCTTGACTCCAGGTATCCTCCCACCTCAGTCTTCCAAGTGGAAGCTCTTTATGTGTTCCCGCCTATTAGCCAAGCTCAAAGGGACACATGGACAAAGCTCAGGATTATAATCAGAAACAGAACAGGGCTGAGTGCGTCGGCTCACACCTGTAGTCCCAGCACTTTTGGGAGGCAGAGGTGGGCAGATTGCTTGGGTCCAGGTGTTTGAGACCAGCCTAGGCAACAGTAATGAGACATTTTCTATTTATAAAAGCAACAACAGGAGAGATACTTGCCACGGGTGACAGGTGACCAGGGGAAAACCAGAAGGTGAATGGGAAGTCCCGGCATCCACTGTCCTGAGAACCTGAAGGCCTCCTCCAGAAACTGCACCAACGCAGGGGTTCATGTGTGCAGACTTAAGGCCTTCAAACCCACCTTTAGTGGATCCCTTGTGGATGATTTCCCATCTTAGTGCACACTTTAATAAAATACTCCAGGCGCTTAGATGAAGGTGTTCTTAATTATGCTGGTAGCACAGTCATGCCCATCTCATGCAAGTCACTTCAGCAGACTTGGTCCCTGCTTGCAGGCTCTACCATTCTGCCACTTGGCCTAATTCTAGGCCACAGTCTGAAGGAACCTCTTACTGTTGGCGCCATCTCCTGCCCATAGGAAGAGGTGAAGGCCTGGCCCCGAGAAGTCGGGAAGATTACTTTTCCTAGGGGATCGGGATAACAAGAAGTCTGTGAACCTGGGTGGGAACAAAGAATAGAACTCATACTTTTCCTAAACACGAATTGAAATAGAGTTTTCCATTCTGAAAGGAGGCTACAAACCACAGTGGAATCAACAGGACCTTTACTGCTAATGGAAATCACAGATGTGGCTAAGGTGGGAGAATCGCAGAATCCCCAAAGTTGGAGGATATAGTGAGCTAAGGTTGTGCCAAGGTTGTGCCGCTGCACTCCAGCCTGGGCAGCAGAGGCAGACCCTGTCTCAAAAACAAAACAAAAAGAAATCACAGATCCCTTCATATCATGTATCAAATCATAGTTCTTGTAGGTATTTTGAAATATCACTTATGCTCATTAGTACTTAAAAATTATGGTAATTGACCTGGCGGTGGCTCACAGCTGCAATTCTAGCTCTTTGGGAGGCCAAGATAGGTGAATCGCTTGAGGCCAGGAGTTTGAGACCAGCATGGCCAACATAAGGGAGACCCCATCTCTAAAATAAATACAAAATATTAGCTGGAAATGGTGGCGTGCACCTGTTGCTCCAGCTACTCAGCAGGCTGAGGTAGGAGGATCGCTTTAGCCCAGGAGGTCAAGGCTGCAGTGAGCTAGGTTCTCGTCACTGCACCCCAGCCTTGGTGACAGAGCAAGACCCTGTCTCAAAGAAAAAAAAAAGCATTATTTTGAGAAGGAGTCTATAACTTTCACCAGACTTGCAGTTCATGGCCAATCATTTTTAAAAGGCCTCAAACTCTTACAAATAGTACAAAAGAGGTGTGGTTCAAGAGTGGAACATGGAGTCCCCCTTCAATAAATGAGTGACTTTCAGAGAATCAAAAGCCCCACAGATCCAAGAGTAGTCAGGTAGGGCTGCTAGAAGAGCCCCACTTTTGTGAGTCAGGAGGGAGGTGCTGGTGGCCTCAGCCAGGGCACTGTCCGGGGACAGGTTGAGGTCCACTGGACTGGCCAGAGCCAGAGGTGATTCAGCTTTTTCAAGGGACGTTCCCAGCTGGGCACTGGGACAGGACCCCAGAAGGTCCCAGAATGCATGTCAGGCAAGCAGCAGTCCCTGTGGAGTTTGGAGTAATGTGCACTGAGGAAGAAATGATGGAAAAGCGTCATCAGGATGGCTTTAGGGGTAGGTAGCTGTTGGGAGGTGGCACCAAGGGATTGATTCACAGTGCGTTAATGGCAGACATGGAAGTGCTGTCATGTGCTGCACAGTGACCTTCCAGGCAAGGAGGGACGCATGCACAACGATGATCCCATAAGATTATGATGGAGCTGAAAAACTCCTATGGCCTGTCATAGCACAGATATCATGGGAGTGAACGACTATGCCACCCAGCCTAGGGGTGCAGGAGGTACACTGTCTAGGCTTGTATGAGTGCACTCTGTGATGTTCACACCAGGAACCACCTAAGGACCATTTCTCAGAACACATCTGTGTTGTTAATGGGTCCGTGACTGTGTATCTTGGGAAGCAGCACGTGACTGCTGTCCCACTCTGCACTGCCTGCCAAGCAAGTGCTCAGAATGCATTAAATACTGGGTGAACAGAGGAGGAGGAGAGCACTGGCACCCAGACAGCAGCTGCCTTTGGAATCACCATTTCCTAAGCCAAAGGACCTCCCCAGCCACCCACACCAAAGCCTGAAATTTCATACCTCCTATCTGTAATGCAGAGGTCTGCAAGCTTTCTCTGCAAGGACCATGTAGGGAATCTTTTCAGTTTTGTCGTAACTACCCAAGTCTGTCCTTTTAGTGCCAAAGCCAACAAAGGTGACACAAAATGAAAGGGAGGAGCTGTGTGTCAATGGGACTTGACTCACAGACACCAACATTTGAATTTCATCTAATTTTCGCATGTCATGAAGTATTATTCTTTTATTTTATTTTATTTATTTTTTTTTTTTGAGACGGAGTTTCGCTCTTGTTACCCAGGCTGGAGTGCAATGGCGCGATCTCGGCTCACCGCAACCTCCGCCTCCTGGGTTCAGGCAATTCTCCTGCCTCAGCCTCCTGAGTAGCTGGGATTACAGGCACGCGCCACCATGCCCAGCTAATTTTTTGTAGTTTTAGTAGAGACGGGGTTTCACCATGTTGACCAGGATGGTCTCGATCTCTTGACCTCGTGATCCACCCACCTCAGCCTCCCAAAGTGCTGGGATTACAGGCGTGAGCCACCGCGCCCGGCCTCTTTTATTTTTTTAACCAGTAAAAAATGTTCTTAGCTCATTGGGCAGGAGAAAAATAGGTTGCAAGCTGTATTCGGCTTAAGGGTAGTTTGCTGACCAAGGGAAAGGGGAAAAAACAAACAAACAAACTTGCTCCAACCCACCTTTCCCTCCAGCCCCCTGTAGTCTCCCCCACCCTTTTTTTCTATGGTAACAACAAAATTGTCTCCACCATTAATTTTGTTACTTTTGATTTGGTTTTCCATTACATAGGAAATTCCATTCTCTCCATTGAAACTCCACCATTACCATGTACTCAATTCCCAAACACATTTGGGTCTCTTGATTCAGTTCCACTCCATTGATCTTCTTGGTTCTTCCTGCATCAGGACCGAAGTTACTAGTTAGTAATACATGTAAGCATTGTGCAAATTTCTTTGTACTGGGATTTTCAGAAGACTGTCCTAGTGCTGGAAGGATGGTTTAAAAGAAAGGTTCAAGTCTAGGGGTGGTGGTTCACGCCTGTAATGTTGGAAAGCCAAAATGGTCCCATCATGAGGTCAGGAGTTCAAGACCAGCCTTTTCAAAATGGTGAAAACCCGTCTCTACTAAAAATGCAAAAAAACTTCAGCTGGGCCTGGTGGTGGGTGCCTGTAATCCCAGCCACTTGGGAGGCTGAGGCAGAAGAATTGCTTGAACCTGGGAGGGAGAGGTTTCAGTGAGCCAAGATTGTATCATTGCACTCCAACCTAGGCAATGAGAGCAAAACTCCATCTCTAAAAAAAAAAAAAAAGGTTTCTTTCATGTCCATAGTTCCTCCCAAACTGCCCTCGGGGGGTTCTATAAATAATTTCAACCTTGGCAATTAGTTAAGCGAGAAACGTTTCACTAATGTTATAACTGAGTATATTTTTATACATTCACTTACTTTCTTTCTGGGACCTGCCTGTTCATATCCTTTTCTATTTTCCCCCATAAAGTTAATGATTTTACCAATTGTTAGGAGCTCTTTACATTTTTTTTTTTGCTGGAGTGCAGTGGCACAATCTCAGCTCACACTGCAACCTCCACTTCTGGTTCAAGTGATTCTCCTGCCTCAGCCTCCCGAGTGGCTGGGACTACAGGTGTGCACCACCATGCCCAGCTAATTTTTGTATCTTTAGTAGAGACGGGGTTTCACCATGTTGGCCAGAATAATCTTGATCTCTTGACCTCATTATCTGCCTGCCTCGGCCTCCTAAAGTGCTGAGATTAAAGGCGTGAGCCACCGCGCCCAGCCTGCATGTCTTTAATATGTAAATATTTACTAGTTACAGGCATTATTATATTTTCTATGTAATGTGTGTACTGTCTCCTCATGTATTATGTGTATCGACAAAAACTGACCCAATTGCCCTGTAGACTGCTCTTTTTGATAAACACAGAAATTGACCCTTCTGGTCTTAAAAAGCCTGAAACTTATGTTTATTTGATCTCAGCTTTTTTCCTCAGGAAACAACCTTTAGACCTCTCACAAAAAGTATCAAAGAACTGAAACCAGATCACAGCAGCAAATGCAGTGACCACCCCCAGTTCACCATGATTACATCCTTGCCCTTCCCAAGTTCCTGTTTTCTCACATATTGTTACATTCTTTGCCTGCCATATAAACCCTGGGTTGTAGTAAGTCAGGAAGGTGGATTTTTTTTTTTCTTTTCCTTTCTTTCTTTCTTTCTTTCTTTTTTTTTTGAGGTGGAGTCTTGCCCTGTCACCCAGGCTGGAGTGCAATGGGTCGATTTCAGCTCTCTGCAACCTCTGCCACCAGTGTTCAAGCAATTCTCCTGCCTCAGCCTCCTGAGTAGCTGGGATTACAGGCGTTTGCCACCATGCCTGCCTATTTGTTTTTTTTTTTTTCAATTCTTAGTCGAGACGGGGTTTCACCATGTTGGCCAGGCCGGTCTTGAGCTCCTGATCTTGTGATCCACACACCTCAGCCTCCTAAACTGCTGGGATTACAGGCGTGAGCCACCACACCTGGCCAGGAGGATGGATTTGAGACTGAGCTCCCAGCTCCTCTGCTGCAGTACCTGATTAAAACCTTCTTCCTTAGGCAGCAAATCACACTGCCATGTGTGTTCCTATGCAACAATTTTGCATGTTCTTCACATGTACCCCAAAACCTAAAATGCAATAAAATAAATAAATGGGAAAAAAAAAAAAAAAAAACCTTCTTCCTTGACAGTACTCGTTGTTTCAATCATTGGCTTTCTGGGCAGCGGGCAGCAGGACCCAAAACAAAACCCTGGTGTTTCATGACGTTACAACAATGAAGCAACAGATACTCTTTGTTAAGTAGTTGCTTCAAAACACAAAGGAGTACAGTTAGGTCTCTCTTCTTCCCGGGGCCCCTAGCCTCCACATGCTTTCCCTGGAGGCCACTACCAGTTGACTGTCTCCTTCAGCTATATCCATGTGACATCTCTTTGATATTTTTGAGTATATATGTATTCCTTGCCTCAAATGGTAGCACATGATACAAATTCTGTTTCTATTATAACTACTGTAGTTCCTTTTTTTTTTTTTTTGAGATAGTCTCACTCTGTCACCCAGGATGGAGTGCAGTGGTGCAATCGCAGCTCACTGCAACCTACACCTCCTGGATTCAAGCGATTCTTGTGCCTCAGTGTCCCAAGGTACTGGGACTCCAGGCACGTGCCGCCACACCTGGCTAATTTTCGTAGAGATGGGGTTTTGTCATATGGGCCAGGCTGGTCTTGTCCTCAAGTGATCCACCTGCCTCAGCCTCCAAAAGTGCTGGGATTACAGGTGTGAGACACCATGGCTGGCCTTCTAGTTCTTTTAAACTTATAGTTCTATTTACTAAAAAACCCAATGCCTTATTTTTTCCTTGGTTGTGTATTAGTCCTTCCTGTCGATTTTCCATAACTTATTTAACCAGTGCCTTATTGATGGGCATATGCTAGTACAACAAGGAAGTGATACATACTCTTCTGGAAAGGCCATTTTATACACATGTGAATTTAAATTACTCTCCTAGAATTGATGCTCCCACTGGAAATTTCATTCACTGTATCATTACAGTGAATGAAATTCATTACATGCCACCAAATTCTTTGTTTTCTAAGACAGGGTCTTGCTCTGTTGCCCAGGATGGAATGCAGTGGTGCAATCACAGCTCACTGCAGACTTGACCTCCCCGGCCCAAGCGATCCTCCCACGTCAGCATCCTGAATAGCTGGGACTACTAGTGTGTGCCACCATGTCTGGCTAATTTTTCTTTTTACTTTGTAGAGACGGGGTCTCACTATGTTGTCCACAGTAATCTCAAACTTCTGGGCTCAAGTGATCCTCCCGTCCCAGCCTCCCAAGGTGATAGGATTATAAGCATGAGCCACTGCACCTGACCCATTTCTATTTTTGAGCCGGGCACGGTGGCTCATGCAAGTAATCTCAGCACTTTGGGAGGCTGAAGCAGGTGGATCACGAGGTCAGGAGTTCGAGACCACCCTGACCAACATGGTGAAACCCCGTCTCTACTAAAAATACAAAAATTAGCTGGGTGTGGTGGTGCACGCCTGTAATCCCAGCTGCTCGGGAGGCTGAGACAGGAGAATTGCTTGGACTCGGGAGGCAGAGGTTGCAGTGAGCTGAGGTCATGCCAGGGCGAGACAGAATGAGATTCTGTCTCGAAAAAAAAAAAAAAAGAAGTGAGGTGATTTTGACATATAAGATCCTTTTGTCTGTCTGTCTTCCTTCCTTCCTTCCTTCCTTCCTTCCTTCCTTCCTTCCTTCCTTCCTTTCCTTCTTTCCTTCTTTCCTTCTTCTTTCTTTCTTTCTTTCTTCTTTCTCTCTCTCTTACTTTCTAGACAGAGTCTTGCTTTGTCACTCAGGCCAGAGTGCAGTGGTGCAATCTTAGCTCACTGCAACCTTTACCTCCCAGGTTCAAGTGATTCTCCTGCCTCAGCCACCTGAATAGCTGGGGTTACAGGTGTGCACCACCATGCCCAGCTAATCTTTGTTAGCCATCAGTCGGCTGGGTGAGAGACAAGGGGTTCAGGAACAGCCTGGGGGGAATTGCTAGGAGGCATTCTAATTCCCCAGATCAGCTGCCCTAGCGTCGGGGTGACAGTCCTGGTGGAGTAGGGCATGAGTCTGGGGACAGCCATGCTAAACAACAATTCCAAGAGAAGCATACCCCCAACTCACTGCCAGGAGAACCAATTCTGCCATCCCCAGCACAGTCTGAGCTGTCAGAGGCCTCAGGCTCTTCTGCAAGGCCCAGTCCTCCTTCACCTCCTGGCTGAAGTCCTGGAGCTGTGGCCGGAAGAGAAGTTGCCAATGGGGAGCCAGGGCTGGGAAGGCCTGAGCATGTGCTTGACAATATGTGACCCTGGAGCTGGGGTCTGAGCACACCAACTGCACCTGGATCCTCCAGTGGCAGCAGAAGCCACATGGGGGCCTGGGGTGAGAGTGGAGGCCTGGCAGGTGCATTCTCTTATGAAGAGCTAGGACTGCACTGGCTGTGTTTCCTCGTGGTGGTGGAAGTGTGGGGAGGTGCCTGGACAGTGGCCTGGGCTCTAACCATCTGCCCAGCCTGCGTCTAGATCTGCCTAGGTGGGAGATCCAAGGTGTCTCTTGGTTCTCAGAGGATCTAGAAGACAAGACCCTGGATGTGCTCTGGAGAAGGGTTTCAGAACATCTCCTTTTTGCCCTATTTGGAGAATGAGGCCAAAGAGTGAGGCGCTGATCCCAGCCTAGAAGGCCCTGGCCCTTGCAGAGAAGGGACGATGGCTGCACCGAGTACCCTGCTTGGACCTGTGTGCCTGCTGTGGCTGGGTGGTGGCCCTGTACTTGGGGGCCAGTAGGTGGACACCGTCTCTGGGCTGCCTGTGTGAGGCTAAGAGCACAGTAGAGGCCATTTTCATGTCCAAGTGTGTCCCCAGGCCTTGAACAAATGGCCACATCAAGGCACAGGGACCCCCAGATTGGGCTGTGGATGTCTCTGGGTTCTTTATGGAAATGGATGCACCCTAGCTGCCCAGACCTTGCCTGTCTTGCTGCTGGCTACCTCCACAGATCCTCTCAGTGTGTGCAAGACCCAGGAGGATCTGAAAGATGCCTTATCATCAGCCAGAACCTGGTTAGGGGTGGGAAGCTGAAGGCTTGGGGAAGGAGAGTGTGCTGTGGGGCCTGAGCTGGGTCTGTGTCCACCAGGGTCATGCAAGCTGTGATTCAAGAGAAATGGTGAGGGCTGCTGTGCACTCAAGGTGCCCACACTCCCTGGTGAAAGAGTCTGTTGAACTCTCTGTGACTGCTGTGGCTGGGAGAGCCTGATGTCTCTTCCCTGTGAATGTACCCTGGCTCCACTCCACCACCCCCAGCCATGACTGACCCTCCAGTGTATTTCTCAGATACAATCTCAAATTAAGGTCCAGTACAGTGTCCTCTGTGGAGCAATAAAGAGGTGGCATCCAGACTTAATGTTTATACACCTCAGAGCGTCCTGTCTGTGGGATAAACTTGTGGCTCCTACAAATGACAAGACTTGGTCATTCTTGCACTAGTGAGTCATTCCTAATCTGATGGTGCACTTTTGGGTAAGGGAAGGCATGTAGTGTGGTGGGAAGAGCCCACACTCATGGGTGGGTTCCTATCCAGGCCTTGTCACTTTCCAGTCAGGTCTGTTAAACTTTCTGGGTTCAGTTTTCTCATCTGTGAAAAGAGATAATAACGGCTACCTCATAGGGGAGCCGGGAGGAACCAGCACTATGTGGAGTGCAGAGAGCCGTTCTTCCTTCTGCTGGGCACTTGGTGTCTGTGAGGGGTAGAGTCCTCTTGAGGATGTCACTGAGCTGACCTGGAGACTGCTTGCCTGGCGCAGTCAGGCCAAACATCCACGCTGAGGCTTACGCCGGGAGAAAGCCGGGGGTCTATTTGCAGGGCACAAAGCAAGGAGAACTGGGAAGCTCACATTTAACACACAGCCTCCCTGATGGCTTGCAAGCAAGAGTTTATTATATTTTAATTAAAGTAAAATTAAATTTGCTGAAATTATAAATTTTATTTGAGATGGAGTCTCACTCTGTCACCCAGGCTGGAATGTGCAGTGGCGTAATCTTGACTGGGACTATAGGCATGAGTCACCATGCCTGGCTAACTTTTGGTTTTTTTTGCTTTTGTTTTTTTTTGAGATGGAGTCTCCCTCTGTTGCCAGGCTGGAGTGCAATGGCACAATCTCAGCTCACTGCAACCTCCGTCTCCTGGGTTCATGCGACTCTTCTACCTTAGCCTCTTGAGTAGCTGGGATTATAGGCATGTGCCACCACACCCTGCTAATTTTTGTATTTTTGCTAGAGATGGGGTTTTACTATTTTGGCCAGGATGGTCTCAATCTCTTGACCTTGTGATCCACCCACCTCGGCCTCCCAAAGTGCTGGGATTATAGGCATGAACCACCGCACCTGGCCAACTTTTGTGTTTTTAATAGAGATGGGTTTCACCATGTTTGCCTGGCTGGTCTCAAATTCCTCCCTCCTTAGCCTCCCAAAGTGGGATTACAGGTGCGAGCCACCAAGCCCAGTCCTAAAATTTCAAATAGAGGCCAGATCTTGCTATGCTTTTCAGGCTCTTTTTGAAACCTGGGCTCAAGCCATACTCTGGCCTTGGTCTCCCAAAGTGCTGTAAGCAAGAGACTGGAGTGCAATGGCTCTATCTCAGCTCACTGCAACCTCTGCCTCCCAGATTCAAGCAATTCTTGTGCCTCAGCCTTCTGTGTAGCTGGGACTGCAGGTGCACACCATCATGCCCAGCTAATTTTTGAATTTTTAGTAGAGATGGGGTTTCACCATTTTAGCCAGGCTGGTCTCAAACTCCTGGCCTCAAGTGATCCACCTGCCTCAGCATCACGAAGGGCTGGGATTACAGGTAAGAGCCACCGTGCCTGGTCAATTCAAAGGTTTTTTGATTTGCAATTGGTTAAGGAAGAGTAGCTTTGTTTAAAACTTTGTGGTCAGCAGAAACAAATGTTAGCTCAGGCTCACAGGTGTGACCTCCTCCAGGCCCCTCAGGAAGAACTTTAGGACAAAGAATAGCAGTCCAAGTTCCATCCTCAGCTCCCCCTTATTTGAGGTCTCTGTGCCAGTGGATCTGTCCTTGGGGGTGCGAGTTTCTGAAAAACAACTCAGACGTATGTTCAGATGTTACCTTTCCTTTCCATGGAGAACCGAACATCTTGTGACTAACTTCCTTGGCTACCGTTCTTGCTTGTCAGGTTGCTCACTGACTTCTCAGGGCTAGCTAAGTGCCTGGAGTTTTCATGGAAGGAACTCAGAGTTTTCCCTATTTCCATGCTTGTGGGACTCCAGCAGGCCCCTAATAGGGGTCCCTGCTTCATCTCAAAAAGATGTTGGTATTCATTCAAGACAGGGAACCTCAGTTTGGCTGAGCCTCTTCTGGTCCAGGACTTTCCAAAGGCGCTGGAGGAAGGCAATAGTGTTGGTGTGGGGGATCTCAAGCTCAGAACCTTGAGGTGGGCAGGCTGTGGAAATAAACAGCAGAAATGGCTGTGGACATCCAGACACAGGGCAGTGAGCCTCCTGCCTCGGGTGGGTTTGCCAAGATTCCCAGGACGTTCCAAACCCAAGCCTCTTTGGTTCATTCACATCAATGGAATATCGACCATGTTCCAGGCATGATGCTAGATGCTGGGATACAGTCAGGACATGTGAGACTTCCTCTCGGTCTTCTGAGCAAATGCTTAAATATTTAGTCATTTGGAAAGAAGGCCAAAGAAGTACCAGGCACCCACATCCTGTGAGAGAAGTTTGGCCCAGTCTGGGCTGACGGCCAGGCTTCCCAGAGGAGGTGGATTCTGCCCTCCTGCTCTTCCCCCTTCCCTGGGCCCCTCCTTCAGCACACAATCATCTTCAATGTCTTCCCTGCACTTGAGCCTGAATCCCCCTCAGTGGTTCCCCTCTTCTACATGCAAAGGGCACTCTCTCCATTTTCCTCTTCACTTTGACCTGGCTTCTGCATCCACTGTATACAAATTGTTTTTGTCAGGGTCCCTGACAGCTTCCAAGTTGCTAACTGCCTGGGCCCTTCTCAGACTTCACCGTTCTCGGCCTCCGGGCAGCATTCTGCACAGCGACCACTGACTTGTGAAGCTCCCTGGCTAGGCTTCTCTTGGTTCTTCTTCAGCTGCATTCCCTCTCTTGCTGTGTCCTGGGACTCCTGGTGCGCTTTAGGGCATGATCTTCACTGCACCTTCTTCCTTGGGTGCTTATCATTGCAATGGCTTTAAACACCATAAATATATTGGCAGTCCAAATGATTTCTCTAGCCAGGTGCTTTGGGGGTCTAGACTCCCATCTCTGCTGATGCTCCATAGAATATCTGCCTTCTGAACTTTTCCACATGAATGTCTCATCATAGGACTGTCAATCATGCTTCTTACTGCCCTTCAAATTATTCTTGACCTTGTCAGTCTAAGCTGGCCTAGGGGTGGCTTTTTAAAGCTGTAATTGGTGAAGTAGTAACAGCCACTGGTTTTTGTCTGGGTGGGGGTGTCCAGTGCTTTGTGGGTGGCACAGTGAGCTTCCTTCCATCCCTGCTTAGATGCAGTGATGAAGTGGCCTCGCTTGGTCTCATTTCATCTTGGCCTCCAAGTAGCCCTGTCTGGGACTCGTATTCTGTGAAGCTGCTTATGTCCAGCAGGCTGTCAGCATCACATTACCTTCCAAATGGCAGGGGATTCTCTTTTATTTTCTTTCCTTTTTTTTTTTTTTTTTTAGTAACTGGGTATTTTGTTTTGTTTTTTTCTTGGTAACTGCTAGAGGCTTCTCTTTAAACACTTATTTTTCTCAGAAGTTTGCCCTTGGTTGCTCCCTGTGGCCTTGTGTCCTTGCTTTCCTGGGGTAGCCTCAATGCAAAATATTTTCCTCTTGTCTTATTGATCAGAATGAAGTGCTGGCATTTGGATCTGAAAATCTACATCCTATAAGAAAATTCCTGATGCTTTTTAATGTTAGCTGCTATTTATTTAATCACCTACTACATGCCAGGTATTGATTCACAATCACCTTACGAACTCTTTTTTTTTTTTTGAGAGGAAATCTCACTCTTGCCCAGGCTGGAGTACAGTGGTGTGAGCTTGGCTCACTGCAACCTCCACCTCCTGGGTTGAAGTGCTTCTCCTGCCTTAGCATCCCAAGTAGCTGGGATTACAGGCAGGCACCACTGCACCTGGCCTGACTCTTTTTGTTGACAATACAACACATTATTATTACCTATAGTCACTGTGCTATACAATAGCTCTTCAGAACTTATCCATCCAGCCTAACTAAAACTTTGAAGTCTTTGCCCAGCATCTCCCCATTTCTCCACCATCCCCACAACCCAGCCCACATGATCATTGTAACAGACACAGAAAAGCATTTGGCAAAGTCATGATTTTCATGACAAAAAAAAAAATAAAAATAAAAAAAGAAAAAAACCTGGAATAGAAGGAAAATTCCTCAATCTGATAAAGTACATTTACAGCAGACCTATAGCGAACATTATTCTTATTGTCAGAGGTGTTTAAACCAGAATGACTCCATCTTGTATAAGGACTGGGTAAAATAAAATAAAACTGAGACCTACTGGGCTGCATTCCTAGGAAGTTGGGTACTCTTAAGTCACAGGATAAGATGGAAAGTCAGCACAAGATACAAGTCATAAAGATCTTGGTGATAAATTATCAGGCAGTAAAGAAGCTGGCCAAATCCTATCAAAATCAAGATGGCGATGAAAGTGACCTCTGGTTGTTCTCACTGCTCATTATATGTTAATTATAATGCATTAGCATGCTAAAGACACTCCCACCAGCACCGTGACAGTTTATAGATGCCATAGCAATGCCAGGAAGTTACCCTTTATGGTCAAAAAAAGGAAGGAACCCTCAGTTCCGAGAATTGCCCACTCCTTTCCTGGAAAACTCATGAATAATCCACCTCTTGTTTAGCATATAATCAATAAATAACCATAAAAATGGACAACCAGCAGGTGTTGGGAGCTGCTCTCCCTGTGGAGTAGCCGTTCTTTTATTCCTTTACTTTCTTAATAACCTTGCTTTCACTTTATGAACTCCCTGAATTCTTTTCTTTTTTTTTTGGAGACAGAGTTTCGCTCTTGTCAATCAGGCTGGAGTACAATGGGGTGATCTTGCCTCACTGCAACCTCTGCCTCCCATGTTCAAGCGATTCTCCTGCCTCAGCCTCCTGAGTTGTTGGGATTACAGGTGTGCACCACCACGCCTTGCTAATTTTGTATTTTATTTTTTATTTATTTATTTTTTTAGTAGAAATGGGATTTCTCCCTCTTGGTCAGGCTGATCTCAAACTCCCAACTTCAGGTGATCCACCTGCCTCAACTTCCCAAAGTGCTGGGATTACAGGCGTGAGCCACCACGCCTGGCTTACTCTCACCATTTTTATTTCACAGAGTACTGGAGGGGAGAAAAGGAAGTTAAAGGTACAAGACTGGAAAATAAGAAGACAGTCATTATTAGCAAAGAAATATGATCCTATATGTAGAAAATGTTAAGCAATCTCAAACAACAAAACAGGCAGGGCACAGTGGCTCATGCCTGTAATTCAGCACTTTGGGAGGCTGAGGCAGAAGGATCACTTGAGCCTAGGAGTTTCAGACCAGCCTGGGCACCATAGTGAGACCTTGTCTCTACAAAACATAAAAAAATTACTTGGGCATGATGGCATGTGCCCATAGTTCCAGCTCCTAGGGAGGCTGAGGTGAGAGGATCCCTTGAGCCCAGGAAGTTGAGACAGCAAAGAGCTATGATGCTGCTACTGCACTCCAGCCTGGATGACAGAGAGAGACCCTGTCTCAAAAATAAAGAACCAAAAAACCCCAAACAACAAACAAAACAAAACCAAAGAAAAATACAACCCTTTAGGAATAATAAATAAATTTAGCAAGATTGGAGGATACAAAATCAATATACAAAAATTAATTGTATTTCTTTTCCTTTTTTAAAAAAATGTTATTTCCCTACCAGTAACTAGTTTTGTTGCTTCGAAATTGTATTTCTTTATACTAGTAATAATTCAAGAATGAAATTATGTAAACAATTCCATTCACAATAGTATTAAAAAGAAAAAACATAAATAAATATTTTTAAAAAGCAGTGTGGGCCTTGTATTCTGAAGACTATAAAACATTTTTTGGAGTGCAGCACTGTGATCTCAGCTCACTGCAACCTCCGTCTCCTGGGTTTAAGCGATTCTCCCGCCTCAGCCTCCCAAGTAACTGAAATTACAGGTGCCTGTTACCATACCCAGCTAATTTTTGTATTTTTAGTACAGACGGGGTTTCACCATGTTGGCCAGGCTGGTCTCGAACTCCTGAGCTCAGGTGATCCACCCGCCTCAGCCTCCCAAAATGCTGGGCTATAGGCATGAGCCACTGTGCCCAGCCATAAAACATTATTAAAATAAAGAAGATTAGCTAGGTGTGCTGGCTCATGCCTATAATCTCAGCACTATGGGAGGCTCAGACAAGAAGATCATTTGAGCCCAGGGTCTCAAGACCAGCTTGAACAACATAGGAAGACCTACAAATAATAATAATAATAATAATAATAATAAATTAACTGGGCATGGTGGTGCAAGCCTGTGGTCCCAGCTACTCTGGAGGCTGAGGTGGAAGAATCACCTGAGTCCAGGAGGTTGAGGCTGCAATGAGCTATGATCACATCACTGTTCTCCAGCCTGGGTGAGACAGAATGAGAAAAGAAAATCTAAATGGAGAGATGATCTATCTTCATGGATTGGAAGAGTCAGTATCTTTATAATGGTGACTCCCAAACTGATCTAGAGAGTCATCATAAGCCCTACTGAAATCTCAAAAGGCTTCTTTTTCCCCCATAAAAATTGACCAGCTCCTTCTAAAATTGATATAGAAATGCAAAGGATCTAGATCAGCTAAAACAATTTTGAAAAAACAAAAAAACAAGGTTTAAAGACTACCTGATTCCACCAGGTGCGGTGGCTCATCCCTGTAATCCCAGCAGTTTTGGAGGCTGAGGCAGGTGAAACAGCTGAGGTCAGGAGTTTGAGACCAGCCTGGCTAACATGGTGAAACCCCCTCTCTACTAAAAATAGAAAAAAGTTAGCTAGGCATGGTGGCAGGTGCCTGTAGTCCCAGGTACTCAGGAGGCTGAGACAGGAGAATTACTTGAACGCGGGAGGCGGAGGTTGCAGGGAGCAGAGATTGCACAACAGCATTCCAGCCTTGGACGACAGAGTGAGACTCCAGTCTCACAAAAATACATACATACATACATACTTACATACATACATACATATTACCTGATGCCAACATTAAAAAAGTAAAGTTATAATAATCAAGGTGAATATAATTGGCATAAAAATAGGCATATAGACCAGTGGAACAGAACTGAGAGTGCAGAAACAGATCTTACATTTCTGGCCAGTTGATTTTATTCTCGATATTTTAGTATGCTTTTTACTGAAGTAAAACATGCCATGAACACACCCATGCAGCTACCACTCAGATCAACAAACAGAACATTACCAGAACTGCATATCATCCCCTAGTGTTCCCTCAAAGTCAGTATCCTTCTCTTCCCAAAGGTAGCCACACTTTTGACTTCTCACACTTAACATTTGCTTTTGAGCTTCGCATAAATAGAATAACCCCTATGTAATTTTTGGTGTCTGGATTCATTCTCTTAATGTTATATTTTTGATATTCGTTCATATTGTTTCATGCACCTATGTTTTTTGTTTGCTGTACATTATTTCAAAAGTTGAGATATAATTCATGTATCATAATGTTCACCTTTGAAAATATACAATTCAGCCAGGTACGTGACTCACACCTGTAATCCCAGCACTTTGGGAGGCCAAGGATGACAGGTCACTTGAGCTCAGAAGTTCGAGACCAGCCTGGGCAACATGGCAAAACCCCGTCTCTACAAAAAATACAAAAATTAGCAAGATATAGTGGTATGTGACTGTAGTCCCAGCTACTTGGGAGGCTGAGGGGGAGGATCGCATGAACCCAGGAGGTCTAGGCTACAGTGAACTGAGATGGCACCACTGCACTCCAGCCTGGACAGTAGGGCCCGACTTGTCTCACAAAATAAATGAATAAAGTAAAATAAAAGTATGTTCAATAATGTGTAATCATCACCAGCAGCTACTTCCAGAACATTTTAATCACACCAAAAAGAAGCTCCAAGTCCATTGGCGGTCATTCCTCACTTCCCCTTTTCTCAATCCCTGGTAATCCCTAACCTCCTTTCTGTCTCTATGGATTTGCCTACTCTGGACATTTCATATAAATGGAATCATACAATACAGGGCTTTTCGTTTCTGGCTTCCTCGGCCTCCCAAAGTGTTGGGATTACAGGCGTGAGCCACCGCGCCCGGCGTCTACATCTGTCTTTTAAGAACTAAGGAGAGTAAAGCTTCTGTTGATGAGTGCTCGGGGCTGCAGGAGGGTTGTGGTGTTGAGTGTGCTGTCCCTATGCAGGGACCATCTGGGTGGGTCAGCTCCTGCGCTGGCTGTCAGGGTGCGAGTTACACAACCCCTGGAGGTCCCAGTTCCTCGTCTGTAAAATGCGACGAGAGCAGCGCTTTTCTTACAGGTCGGTGAGGAAGGTTAGCAAAATTAACACACGCACTAGCACTAGGTAAGGGCTGAAGAAACACTCACTGAATCCACAGCTGTGCCAAGGAAGCTCAGTTCCAGGCACAAGGGATACAGCACGAAGGAAACAAAACAGACGGATCCTACTCCCTAGGGGGACGGGCGAGGGTGAGGAACAAGGGAAGACCGAGGCCACACGGGCGGAGAAAGGTGGACGACACTGTGCGATGCAGAGGGTCCTCCGCCCTGGGAGATGTGGCAGAGGCAGCGCGAGGGCGCACCTGGCGCTGGAAGGGAAAGGCGGGTGCGGGAGCTACAGGGACAGCAGGAGGCTGGGCGAGGCTGCAGCGCGCCGCCAGCAGCGGCAGGGAGGAGACAAAGCTGGATAGTGGGCCCGTTTGCCGCTGCCTCGGCTTCTGATTTTTGTTCAGGAAGAGCCCGCGCTCAGCCCCATCTCGGCCATTCCCAGGAGCGAGCACAGGCAGCGCAGGACCCGCTCCTCCTCGGCTCCCCTTTTGGGAGCCGCTGCCTCTCCGCGCCTTCCCCGCTTCCGCTTCCCTCCAGGCTCGGCAGCTGGAAAGTGTCTAACGGAGGTTCAAGGAACCGCCTCTGGCCTGCAGAGGAGCAGGGAACATCCCTTGGGAACAGCAGTGCACCCCCTGGTCTCCACCAGGAACTTCCAGAGCTTGCGAGTCCGCTCACTGCAGTCCCCCAGGCCGGCGCCGGCCCAGCTCACACGCAGCTCGCCAAGGGAGAGGACCTGGAGCGTCAGCAGCTGGTCGGAAGCCAGGGGTTCCCTGTAACTTCTCGAAAAGGTTCCAGGGAGTTCTGACGGGCGCGCCTGGGAGAAAGGCAGCGCTGCGGTCCCTCTAGCTGAGCGGGAACTGCCCCTTTCTGCCGGACCTCTCCTCTGCCAGGGCTGGGGTTGGTACTGTCCCCGGGGCAACTCTTACGCAGCTCCAGACGCCATCTTCCTTGGTGGGCCAGCTATTGGGGAGCACCACCTGTGCCATCCCATCTCAGAATTGGTCTAGCACATAAGAGAGCCTGCGTGCTCATTGGTTTCCCAGATCCACCTGAATGTTACACTGTGTAGTGGATAGGCTGAGGCTGGAGCTCAGAGAAGGTCTGAAGGAGTTGGGGGGGGTGTCTTCCCTCTGGGGGCTCACGCAGGCTTTCTGGGGAAGCCGTCTGAGCAGATGGGGCTTCAGATCCAGCTCCCTGTTAACTGTAAGCCTGTGTGGGCAGCAGCCGGCCAGGCAGCCTCCACCTGTGACGGGAAGGTCGTGCTGGACTTGGGTTTCCTTGAGGTTTCACCCTGGGTATGCACCTGGGAATGCGAGGGCCATTTGTGAAAACGGTCTGTAGGAGTTTCCTAGGGCTGCCAGAACAAAATAGCATAGCCTGGGGCTTCAACAACACCTTATTTTCTTTCACGTCTGGAGACTGCAAGTCCAAGGTCAAGCCACGGTTAGGCTTGGTTTCTTCTGAGGTTTCTCTTTTTGGTTTGCAGGTAAACGCTGCTGCCTGTTTCCACACATGGTTGTTTGTTTGTTGAGAGAGACTCTTGCTCTGTTACCCTGGCTGGAGTGCAGTGGTGCAATCTCACCTCACTGCAACGTTTGTTTCCCTGGTTCAATAATTCTTGCGCCTCAACATCTCAAGAAGCTAGGATTATAGGTGTGTGCCACCAGGCCCAGCTAATTTTTGTATTTTTAGCAGAGACAGGGTTTCCCCTCGTTGGCCTGGCTGGTTTTGAACTCCTGGGCTCAAGCAATCCTCCCACCTGGGCCTCCCAAGTGCTGAGATTACAGGTGTGAGCCACAGCGCCTGGTCCCACACACAGGTTTTGTATGTGCGCATGCACCCCTGGTGTCTCTTTGTGTCCAAATTTCCTCTTCTTAGAAGGACACTAGTCAAATTTGATTGGGGCCCACCCTAGTGAGCTCTGGTTAGGGTAATCGCCTCTTTAAAGGCCCTATGTCTGTAAGGTTTATTCTCTGTGAGGTCTATTGCCAAGTTTAAAATGAGGAAACTGAGGCCTGCATGAGAACAATTAGACGCCAATTTATTCAGCTGCCAGGCAAGGTTCCTTGGTCCTGGGGGAAGAGGCCAGGGAAGTCACGCCTGACTCCTCTTAGGCATGGGGTTATATAGGGAGGGAAGGTGCTCTGATTGGTTGTGGAGAAACAGGACGTGGATGTGGCAAGCTGCTATAGGTAGGTAGGCGGGATTTCCGGTGAGTGGGCTGAACAGGGCAATACACTATTGGGCAGGTCTTGGCGGGGTTTCTTTTAAATTTTAGCGGGGTTTTCCAACAGCTGGCTGGGTGCCAAGTGCAGAGTTTAGTGTCCAGTGCAGATCCTGGTGCTGAGTGCAGAGGGGTTTTCCAATGGCTGGCTAGGTCCCCAGTGCAGAGTTTAGTGTTGAGTGCAGAGGTGGGTGTGGTGAAGCTAGATGCTAAGTGCAGATTCTGGTGATGTAATTTGAGACGTGGAGAGGGACCGGAGTGTCCGAGCTCCCTGCGAGGCAACTGGCGTTACAATGTCCAAATACAGTACCATTGTGAGGTCTTAGGGTTTGGCTTTTTAAGATATGAATTATTTTGGGGGCAGGGGTGGGAAACAATTTAGCCCTAGCAAGATCTTTCAGGCCTCAGGTCTCCAGCTGCGCAGCAAGGCAGAGTCCAGACTGCAAAAGGAGGCTCTGGGGGGTTTCAAAAGTGGGATCATCCTGTGTCACCTTAGGCTGGAGGTGGAAGGAAGTGATCTTCTGAGGCATCCTTTGCTTATTGTTTCGGCATCCAGGAGGAGAAACCGGGTAAGCACTGCCTTTGCCTATTTGGAAAACCATTTGAATTCATTTCAAGTGTTACACATTTCTGGAAGCTATGCATAGCCAGGCTCTGGACACAAGTTGGGGACCTGCTCTGTGACCACAAGCCAGCCACTCCCACCTCTGAGCCTGTTTTCACATCAACAAGATGAGAGGGAGAATGAGATGATCTCAGAGGTCCCTGCTGGCTCTAAACTCTCAGGTTTTTTTGTCATTGAGATTCATCCTCTTTCTGAGGTCTCTGCTGAATATGCTGGTCTTCAGCAGAGTGAGTGAAGGCCAAGATAAAGGCCTGTTTTCTGGACTGGCCTTCAGTACCAGTGGAGAAGGTAGCCCCTGTGACATGAGATGGGGCACCCACCCCCAAATGCCTCCCCAGCAACTCCCTGGCATGGCTCTTTTTCCTGCCTCCTTGACCCCCTTAGAGCCCTGGGCCTGAGCCTCAGCAGGAGCTCACAGCTGTCTGTTGTTAGAGTCATTGCACCGCTGGCCCAGCTGCTCTGGGCTGGGGGCAAAGCTGGCTACTGTCTCAGAACGACCCTCATGGTGTCCCAGAAGACAGGGAGGGCCGTGGGTAGACTGGGCCCTGCTCACTCCTCTCAGGACAGAGTCTGGGTAAGTTTCCCAGAAAAGCCATGTCATCATTTGAGCTGGCCCTCAAAGATGAGAGCTCAAGGAGCAAAAGTGTAGATTGGTATAAATTGTCACAGTGTCCTGGAGGGGGCCTCTGAGGTCATTTGGTCAAATGCCCACAGTGTCTTCTGGGAAAACCAGGAGTTGAAGACTGTGCTGCCTGTGGGCCTCCCCTCTGCTTTAGTTTTTGCGGGGAGGGTGGGGTGAGGAGGTTCCTATCTGGAACCTCTTTCCTCCTGATCGTCTGACTCTAGGCCCTGAGTTTTAAACACCAGATTTCCCCTCCAGGCTGAGGCTAATCAAACTCCTGCATTCATTTCTGCTCAGGATTGGTCTGCACAGGCCCTTTAGTCTTTAAACTTATCCATGTCATTGAGTCCATCTGTTTGTTCCCTGCTACATGCACACTCCATCATCCTCACCCCCCATGACTGCCATGTTAGCAGTGCTGTGCTTGCCAGGGCATCTGGGTCTGTGAGGGTGCGGGCCCCTCTAGACCATCAATCTCAGCCATGTCTGCTTTTTCCCCACTGGAGTCTCTTGGCTCATCCACATGGCTGCCCACCCCCATTGACAATGCACATCCTGGTTCCCCCACCCTTGGGGGTTTCTTGGGGACGTCCCAGGTGGGATCTTGGTGCGTCCAGAAGCCACAACTTGCTCTCACTTTTGGTCATTTACCTCCAGCTGCCTCTCCCACACATTTAGATCCTGCTGCCTGGCAGGAATCCCTCTTCCCTCACCCGTTCTCACCCCTTCATCCTCCTTCTGGATTGGCCTCCCCAGCCCTGCACCTAGTGTGGGTTTGGGCAAAGCCCCTGCATCTTTCTGATGCAAAGTCTTTGTCCACCCCCCTCCATGCCGCCCTCTGCTCCCTGCAAATCTGTGCAGGTGGGGCTGTGAGCATGCGCTGCCATGGTCTGGGTGCTGTCATTTCCTTCTGCCATGTGTGCAGGGTGGGGTGTCACCTTAGGGTGTCAGCTCAGGACCACGCAGACGGAGGGCCCTGGGACAGGGATGCTGGGAGCGTGGTTGCCTGCTCCAGGGAGGCCCAGACCTGTCTGCCCAGGTCCTCATGCAGGTCCCAGCCCTGCGGACATCTGACAGTGACCACAGTGGGTCATCAAGAGACAGGCGGACCTCCTTGCAGCCCGGAAACCCGGGCCTCGGGGAGGCTGTGGGTTAGACAGGAAAGCCTCGTCGACAGGACCGCAGGCCTTGGGCATTTCCCCGCTGTAGCCTCTGTCCTGCAGCGCCCCCTGGCGGGCGCCTGGATATGACTTTTGAGGACCCCACAATTGCGGACCTGTGTACAGGTGTTTTTAACCACCCTCTCTTGAGCCCCTTCCCCGCACGTCCCCAACGCCGTCCTCAGCGGGGGCTCTGCGGATCTTCTCCGCAGTTGGCGCTCCTACGCGGTCCTCCTGGGCTGGCCTGCGCTGCCGCCACGCACCTCACTCTCTTTACTGTCCCCAGCTGCCTATTTATTTCCCCGTGTGACAGATTAGAACACCTAAGTACAGAGAGGCTGGCAGCCTTGCCAAGAGCAATAGGTCAGAGGTTAGAGTACTCCGCACCCCACTCCCCAGCTCCACCGGCACTGGAGTCGTCTGTATTGTCACATCCCTGGCTATTTCAGACCAACGTGATGGCACAGGTCACATAAAAACAGACACAAAACACCTGCTTCTGTCCCGGGCTGGTTGGGCTCGTGGCTCTCTGCTGCCCTCCAGTGGCCGCTGGTTTTCCTGGGTAGGGAAGGGTACTGACCTTATTCACAGCAGCAGATATTCCTCCAGGGTGTTGGAGGGTCAGACTATGGGGCACAATGTGGTCAGGACAGATCCGAGGCCTTCTGTTATGCAAGCTTAGGTTTGATGCATTACACAAACACATACACAGTCTTTCCAAATGCAGGTGAAAAACAATTTTTTAAATTTAATATTTATTTTATGTTTTATTTATTTACAGAGATGGAGGTCTCACTGTGTTGCCCAGGTTGGTCTCGAACTCCTGGGCTCAAGTGATCTGCCCACCTCGGCCTCCTAAAGTGCTGGGATTACAGGCGTGAGCCACCATGCTGGGGTTAAAGCAATTTTTCATATTCACACAGGCAACAAAACATTGACCTCCTTGAGTGAAAAGAAGATTTGTCCTATGTATGTCCCCAAATCTCCCCAGAAGCTAAATGGACTGTTTAATGGCAAAGGATTAGGTAAGGTGGTTGGCAAAAACAAACAAACAAAAAACTGGCCCGTTGGCATTTTAAACTATTAATTACGGAAAATTTCAAGCACACACAAAAATGAAGCAAATATCACAAAGTTCCATGTCACCTAACACACAAAAGTTTCCCGTTTCGAAACCGGGCAGTAACAGCTCCTTTCGTTCTTTTTCTTCCTTACTTCAAATTTATGACATTGGGAACTAGAACATCTGGCCGCTATCTCCACCTGGTTACAGAGGTTCGTGGAGGAAAGAACATCTACGCCATTGCTTTTCTGCCTAGACCAGCGCCGCCTGGGAAGGACTGAATCCATCTCACTTGCTGTGGACATCAGCGTGGACGACCTTGGCGCACAGCTCTCCTCCACTGGAGAGCTGTGTGCTGCCAAATGGAATCTCTGATCCCATGCAAGCCTGGGGCTGACGGCGAATTCCAACAATTTTTTTTTTTTTTTTGTAACCCATTGGGAAAAGGGGAGAAGTCTCAACACGCTGGCAGCTGTGGGATTCGAACCCACGTTTCCGAAACAACTGAAGCCTTGATCCTGGGCCTTACATGGCTCAGCCCACTACCTTTTTTGTCGGTATGCTTGTGTATTTTCCTTCCGGATACAGCGTCCCAGGATCCCTAGAGCAACAGGGCTTTGGGGCAAATCCACAGGGCATTGCCGAACAGCCGCACCGTCCAGCAGGATTTCCTGGGCTAGAGGCACTGGCTGCGAAACCGCTGCACAAGCGCCCTCACCAAGAGGATCTGCGAAGCGCAAGCCTCAGAATCTGCTTTGGGAAGGTCACTCAGTTAGTCACTGCAGCCATCCCTCTTTGGGGAGTCGGCATGAAAACAGGGGAAGCCTTCTACATTCTCCCTCAAAAAGCAAACACGGAAAACCGGGCGCGGTGGCTCACGGCTGTAATCCCAGCACTTTGGGAGGCCGAGGGGGGCGGATCACTTGAGGTTAGGAGTTTGAGACCAGCCTGGGCAACATGGTGAAACCTCGTCTCTATGAAAAATACAAAAATTATTGTATTTTTACAGTAAGCCGCTTGAACCTGGGAGGCGGGGGGTAGTGAGCCAAGATCATGCCATTGCACTCCAGCCTGGGTGACAGAGCGAGACTCCATCTCAAAAACATAGAAATTAAATAAAACATATAATTAAAAAGACAACAAACCGTGAGCATTTACTGATTTTATTAATTTTAAAAAACAGAAAAAAACCCTGTACATCCATTCCATTCCTTTTTTTTTTTTTCCTGTGAGATGTGTTCCTGAGGAGATGTTTAACTCTGACACCAGGGTCTTCAGGTGTGTGGCTAAAGAGCATTGTTTTTGCAAAAGTACCCATGATTATCCAGATCTTTTGTTTTGCTTCAAAAACATCTTTTAATCCCCCTGACAGAGTCTTCACAGAGAAGTGTTTATTTGTGGTGAGGGCCAACTTATCAATTTAGTTTTTCTTTTGGTGTCAAGTCCAAGAACTCTTCACCCAGCTCTAGGTCTAGGTCTTTTTGAAGCTGTATAATTCTAAATCTTACATTAAAGCCCACCATCTCCTCTGGGTTCATTTTTGTCTCAGCTGTGAGGCTTTGCTAAGGTTCATTAGTTTTTGGCTATGGATTTTGGTGTTTTTAAAAAATACATTTTTCTAATCAGGAAAAGAACATTCAATGTACAGTGTGCAAGCAAGCGTGTTGCAATAAAGTTTCTCTCCAAACAGGGTTTCTTGAGCAAATGTTGTTTAAAGGTGGAAACCTCTAGTAGCAGCGGCACCGAGTGAAGGAGACTGCGGAGATTGGGGCCAGGATGGTTACTGGGAGATGTTACTGCGAGATGTTTCTGAATGTCTAGATGCCACTGCCACACTAGGTTATGATTTTTTTAAATTGAGAAATACTCAGGGTATGCTCAAGTTCAGCAAAAACAAAAAATGGGAGGAGTCAAAGAATGGATGTGCAGACTTTTCGCCTCCTATTTTAATTTATAAAATCAACACATGCTCACAGTCTGTTGTCTTTTTCATATTTATGTACTCTTATGGCTTCAAACAATTATAGCGAAGATTGTTCTTGTGTCTCTAAGTAAATCAGCATCGTCAGGCACTTCTCAGAGAGTATGAACAGGAACCTGGAATCGCACTGTTTCTAAAGGCAGAATGCAGGATGGCATGATTAGGTCCCAATGGGGTTTCCATGGCCATCTCTGGCCACACTCCCAGGCTGTGCCCACCTCAAGGGAAGGCCAACTGTAATGCCAGGCTGATTTGTTCCCATAAACCATGTTACATGTCACCGCCACCCACATACATTGCTAGAACTAGTCCCACAGGGCTGCTTAATTATAGGAATGTGAGGAAATATATTGCTTCCATGCTCCCAGAAGAAGAGAAATGGACATGATAATCATCGGCAGTCTATACTGTAAAAGCAATTTTTAGAAGAGTGTGCTCATGTTCCTTAAGACAGAGGACTATGTCTTTTTATACCATTAAAATTTATTAATGGTATCAAGAACTTTTGTTAATGTTGTCTATTACTACACACTATATTCAAAATTAAAAACTGAGAATTAAAAATATACTTATTAACTCATCCTATCATGTTAACATAAATAACGTCTTTTTAAATATAAAATAATTGTCTTTCGAAAATGAACAACAACAAATAGAGAGATGGTATTGTTTATACTTTGGGAAGTCTCTTTAGTATGTTTAGTAAATAGAAGATAGCTACATTCACATTCTACTTCTGATTTCAATCTGTTGTGATACCATACTTTATGGAGCCTCTAGGAAAAAAGGTCTCTGTGTACTTTTGAGAAAATGACACGGTCAATGCAAATAACACCTTTGAATTATTATGAAAATAATGTTGACCTCATTGAACTCTGATGGGGTCTCTGGGAACTCCAGTGATCCCACACCATGCTTTGAGAGACACTGCCTGAAGGTAGTTATCGTAATTGCTCAATGGCACTATCAAATGAACAAAGGTGAAATGCTTGCCATCTGTAATGTCTTCTATTTTTCTTTACTTTTGCTCTGAAAACTTCTGTTAGCTGAACTCATTGTGCTTTGATTGAAAGTATTCAGTTCTTCAATCAGGGGATAAACTTGCCTGCTAGTTTTTCCAGAAAAGATCTGTGAAGAGTGTCCCCATTATCTTAAATATTAGTATTGTTTTCTTCTGGTGTGCCTTTCCAACTTCCTTAGTGAATCCATTTGTCATTTTCTGATTAGTGGCTGAATAGGCACATTTGCTTTCATGTCCTTTTTAATCCTCTTTCTCTATCTGTCAAGACCCTAAATCTCATAGTATAAGAGCCGTTATCTCTAGCACACCCTTTCCTTCTACCTGTGGAGTTTAATATCTTACCCTTTTTTGGATAGCCCTCTGGCTTAAATCCTTTTATCAATAGGACTCATGGATTCTCTAAAATGGCATGAAGACACTGCTTCCATCTTCCTTCTAATTAAAATATTCAAATCAACAAATAGTTACTGAATGACTACCAGATACAAAAAATGTCCTAGTACATACAAAAGATTCTGTATTTATTTAAATCATTTTAAATTATGGGCTCTCAGCACTGATTTAAAAGTTACCAAAACAAACAATATATTGGAATAGAAAATAAGATATAAAGAGTCAGAGGACAAAAATAAAAATGTTTTAATTTGAGATTTATTTCACACTTTACATAAAAACAAAGCTACCATAGTTATCTTCTATCAATCCAAAATATTAATATATTACATATCATTGTGAGGACAGAGATGAATACCATGGGTTGTAGTGGTATCCGTCTCTCGGAACCTACTCTGTCTAAGAATCTAAGAATTGAGCTATGCATTTTCTTACTTCCAAAACTAATTTCTTTATAAAAGCATTTTCATAGTCAGTAAGTTCAGAATCAGAACATATTATTTATCTCTAAGAATAGTACAAGAGCGAGCACCTAACAGGGATGATAAAAGCCCCAATATGGGGCAAGCAATACCCTCAATGGAGATTCAACTGAACTATTTGCCTTCTTTGCACTGTATATCAACTCCTTGCCACGGATAATTTTAGAACATTTAAGTGCATAGAACTAGTGAAAGAGCAAGAGCTGTCTGTTGTTTGTTTAAGATGTGGAAATGAGCAGAGTTTACTGATTGCCTGTCATGTGCTTGTCCTCACATTTAGGTCTTGACCTTCATTAATTTCCGTAACCATCCTGTGAAGTGCTGACCTCATGAGACACACTAGGAAATGGGAGACACAAATAGGTAAGGACACCAACCAGATGGATGCCTACCTAAGTCTGTCTGGATCCAGATGTGAGAGTCCCTGATGTGGTTTGGTTCTGTGACCCCACCCAAATCTCATCCTGAATTGTAATCCCCACGTGTCAAGGGAGGGCCAGGTGGGAGGTGATTGGATGATTGGGGCAGTTTCTCCCCATGTCGTTTTCATGATAGTGAGTGAGTTCTCATGAGATCTGATGGTTTAAAAGTGGGTGGCAGCTCCCCCCACTCTCCTGCCGCCACATGAGACATGCCTTGTTTCCTCTTCTCCTGATTGTGAGTTTCCTGAGACCTCTCCAGCCAGGCAGAACTGTGAATCAACTAAACCTCTTTTGCTTATAAATTACCCAGTCTCAGGTAGTATCTTTAGAGCAGTGTGAGAACAGACTAATACAGCTTCCAAGATGAAACAGCTTGTCGGGAGTCTCAGCTGCAAAACTGGGACCCGGTACACCCACCTATGAGTCAACCCTCAGTGGAGGAAAACTACTCCACACTAATGTCCCAGTGAAAGCCCCAACTTGGAGCATTCTGCTATCAGGGGAGGGGAGGCTCTGCCTCTTAGAGCTTAAAAAACAAAGTCTTCTGTATTATTTAGTATGATCAGTTTGAGGGCTATGTAAAGGGTGTCAGCAGATTTCCTCAAATCCCCTCCTCTGTTTTTAAACTCAGCTTCCCAATCTATACAATAAAACGAACAGACTTCTCTGGTGTCTGGGAATTATTTCCTCAGTTGGCCAGGGAGTGGATCAGCTCCTCATTCCTACTCTCCTTCTCAAGGAAGAAGCTCACAGGTGCCCTGGGATTAAGCCCTCAGGACTAATGGGACAAAGTAGGATTCCCCCCCATCCGAAGGCTAGCAGAGGGGCCTGCTGAGCCTCATGTCACTGACCAGATGTCAGAGTACTGCTTCTCTCCCAGAGGGAACAAACGGAGATCCCTCCAGAGTGGAGACACCAGGTGGAGACGTAAATAGGGGCCCTGGAGATGAGGTCCCACTGGCAAGGGTAAATGAGGCTCAAAGATCTGGGTGACTGCCCCTTTCATGCCTTCTGTATGGTCCTTGTTTTTGGCAGCTTCGCATCCACCTTGGGATCCCTCGGTCCCTTTTTTTTCCTCCTACATGGTGCATTGGGGGGAAGGCATGCACAAGCTGGCTTGATGCCACTGAAACTTCAGGTGAGAATGTCGCCCTTTATGTGCCCATGCCCTGCAGATGCCCACTCCCCACAGGAAGACCTCAAAATATCCTTGTCTTGGTCCAGGATGAAGGGCCTCAGCATTCAGCAACTTTGCCTCCCACAGAAGCATCACTCTCTCAAGGGATCTGAGTTCCAATGCTGGCTCTGTCATTCACCAACTATGTGGCCTTAAGCAGTTCCTTGACACTGTAACATGATATAATATTGATATAATTATGAATATGATATAGTATTCATAACGTAACATTTGAGACACAGTAATTGCTTAATACATGTTAGCTTATTGTTACCATTTCATATTTATTAGCTGTGCAATTATATTAGTTAGTTAGGGCTATCATAAGAAAATGCCACAGACTGTGTGGCTTAAAAAGAGAAATTAATTTTCTTACTGTTTTGGAAACTGGGAGTCTGAGACCAAGGTGCCAGCATGGTCCAGTTCTTCAGAGGGCCTCTCTTTCTGGTTTCCAGACAGCTGCTGTCCCAGTTGAATCTTCCTATCGCGAAGACAGAGAGATGCTTCTTTTTCTCTGTTAGTCTATTTGTACTGCTACAACAAAATATCAAAGACAAGGTAATTTATAAACAACAGAAATTTATTTCTCACAGTTCTGGAGGCTGGGAAGTCCAAGATCAAGGGTCTGGCAGGTTCAGTGTCTGGTGAACGGCTACTGTCTGCTTGCAAGATAGTGCCTAGTAGCTGCATCCTCCAGAGGGCAGGAACGCTGGGTCCTCACTTGGCAGAAGGGACAGAAGATGCAAACTCACCCCCTTGAGTCCCTTTAAAAGGTTATTAATCCCATTCATAAAGGCTCCACCCTCATGACTCTATTACCTCTTAAAAGGCCACACTTCTTAATACTATCACATTGGCTATGATGTTTCAAAAAATGAATTTTAGGGGACATTCAGACTGTTTTTGTTTGTTGTTGTTTTTTTGAGATGGAGTCTCACTGTTGTTGCATGGGCTGGAGTGCAATGGTGTGATCTCAGTTCACTGCAACCTCTGCTTCCTGGGTTCCAGAAAATCTGCCTCAGCCTCCTGAGTAGCTGAGATTACAGGCACCCACCACCACACCTGGCTAAATTTTTGTATTTTTAGTAGAGACGGGGTTTCACCATGTTGGCCAGGCTGATCTCAAACTCCTGACTTCAGGTGATCCACCTGCCTCGGCCTCCCAAAGTGCTGGAATTACAGATGTAAGTCACCCTGCCTGGCCACACTTTTCTAATAATGCCACAATCCTATTGGATTAGGGCCCCACCCTTATGATCTCATTTACTTGAAATTATCTCCCAAAGACCCTGTCTCTATGTACAATCACATTGGAGGTTGAGGCTTTCACATATGAATTTTTGGGGAATACAATTCAGTCTACAGCAGCAACCTTCATCAAAGAACTACTTAAATAAACTGCTCTAAGCCTACTTTCATCATTTACAAAATTGAGACAATGGTACCTTTTCTCTCTGCCGGGACGTGAGAATTATTAATACATAGCAAGGTACTTGGAACACACTGAGGCTCCATAAATGTTAGCTCATTTTACCTCGATCTCTACTTACAAGGTATTTGACTTTCACTGTTACTTCACTCCTCTGATCTTCAGTATCCTAGAACCATGAGTTCTCAATTAGATGATGCTTAGCGCACAGTAATGCTAAACACATGTTGCTTATTAGTATTATTATTTTTCTTGTTATTAGCCCTTCTTACTATCTGTGTGACCAAGGACAACTTGTTTAACCTCTCTGAGACTCAGCTTCCTCATGGGGGAAGAATCGCCCCCCTTCCCAGCTTTGCTATGAAAATAAAATGGCTGCGCCAGTGCTTTGTTCTCAGTTTTGCTTCTTGACTCTGTGACTTCAGGCAAGCTCGTTCTCTTATTTGGATCGAGGGCTCTTCAACAGCCCCATGGATCTCAGGATCTTGGTCTTACCAGCAGCTGTGGGAATGGTGAAGAATAAGGAGAAAACACTTTCAGCCTGATGCATGACTAGAAATGGTACTGATCTGTGAGGGCCTGAACCTATGCCTGGAGGCAGGGGATGAGCTCACTGCAGAGAACGAACTTGCCTCGGTCTCCATAGAGCCTAAGCAGGCCTGCATAATTCTCTTAGACCAGCAGCAAGCAGATACTTTCCCAGTAGCATCACAAACTCCTGAATCCGAGTGGGGCTGTGGCAGCAAATTACTCCCCAACTGTGAAGGGCACCATTTGAGGTCAACTCAGGGAAGCAGCCTCCCCCTAATCTGTGCCTAAGAGATCCAAACCCCTTTTTAAGGACCTGTATGACCTTTCCCTGCTCTAGAAGCCCTTCCATGCTCTACTGGGAAATATCCAGAACCCTTGGGCTGCTATGAAGGATTAGGAACTGCAGTAACCTGAGGTCAAATTCTGACCCCTTCATTGATTATTTCTGCACAGATACAGTTTTTTTGCCTTGACTCTGCAATCAGTTAATTATATTTTTTAGACCTCATTTCCCCAAACTGAAAGAAGAGTAATTTAACTTTCACATACATTGACCTTTCTCATTCTATGATTGAAGTCAGGGTCTGATTACCACATCCATCTATTATCGTATCTCTTGGCATGTGTTCTTTTTTCACCATCTTTTCCACATAGCTGTGGAAACGATACAAATATTAATGATTACATGATTGTTAATCATTGTCTGAAATTCAGAACAAACTCTAGATCAATCTCATAACATAACTGTCTAAGATAAAGGGCTAATATCCAGAATCTACAAAGAACTAAAACAGATTTACAAGAAAAAAACAAACAAGCCCATTCAAAAGTGGGCAAAGGATATGAACAGACACTTTACAAGAGAAGACATACATGAGGCCAACAAACATATGAAAAAATGCTCATCATCACTGGTCATTAGAGAAATGCAAATCAAAACTACATTGAGATACCATCTCATTCCAGTTAGAATGGTGATCATTAAAAAACCTGGAGACAACAGATGCTGGAGAGTATGTGGAGAAATAGAAACACTTTTACACTGTTGGTGGGAGTATAAATTAGTTCAACCATTGTGGAAGACAGTGTGGCGATTCCTGAAGGACCTAGAAATAGAAATTCCATTTGTCCCAGCAATCCCATTACTGGGTAAATATCCAAAGGATTATAAATCGTTCTACTATAAGGACACATGCACATGAATGTTCATTGCAGCACTGTTTACAACAGCAAAGACCTGGAACCAACCCAAATGCCCATCGATGATAGACTGGACAGGGAAAATGTGGCACATATACACCATGGAATACTATGCAGCCATAAAAAACGATGAGTTCGTGTCCTTTGTAGGGACACAGGTGAACCTGGAAAGAATCATTCTCAGCAAACTGACACAAGAACAGAAAATCAAACACCGAATATTCTCACTTATAGGTGGGTGTTGAACAGTGAGCACACATGGACACAGGGAGGGGAGCATCACACACTGGGGTCTGTAGGGGGGAAATAGGGGAGGGACAGCGGGGGTGAGGAGTTGGGGAGAGATAGCATGGGGAGAAATGTCAGATATAGGTGATGGGGAGGAAGGCAGCAAATCACACTGCCATGTGTGTACCTATGCAGCAATCTTGCATGTTCTTCACATGTACCCAAAAACCTAAAATGCAATAAGAAAAAAAAGGGTGGAAGTGAACAGCTATTTGAAGACAGTTGCATATGATAAGGGAAAACTTGAATTTTGAAGTGCATGAATTTGAGCCTCTTCTCTCAAATTTTAGTTTTCACCCCAACTATTTCTCTTATTGAATCATTTCAAAATGCAGGGAAAGAAGACAGTGTCAACAATGGAAAAACCTTAAATTCTACATCCCTGAATTCATCAGTATACCTCTGTGAATCTTAGATATAGAATTTAAGGTTTTCCATTGTTGACATTGCCTTCAACAGTACAGCTTGCAGGCCTTGATCGAGCAGGCTCTCTCCTCTTTCTCACTTGTAGTTCTCATCAATAACCACAGAATGTGCTGGAAATGCAGCATCCTGAAATAGGAAGAGACTGTTCAGAAGAGCCCAGACTCCATTTCAATCTCCCCTAAAAACGGGATACCCTTCAACTTAGTAGTCCCTCATCTGTGATACAAGTGGGGCACTCACAGATGAGATGCATCTGCCCTAAGCAGCTTTCCTGAGCCTTGCTAGATAGGCTGGCAATGAATCCTAGGCTTCTGTTGTTCCTGGCTGCCCATCTATAAGTAATAAATCCACTTCATGTAACTTGTTGTCTCTGGGGGTGTTCTGTCTTACTGGATTCAGGCAAGTTGGTAACCAGGGCTCAGCAAAACTGCTTTGCAGAGTTCACTGCCAAAGAGTGTGAAAGAATCTATTTAATCATTATAGGTAAGACAAGCAAACGTCCAAGAAACTAATTCAATAATTCAGTGGATCACTATCTTTGGAGTCAGAGAAACCTAAGTCTTATCTCCCACTTCTATCATTTTTGGAGGTACAATACTATGCAACTTATTCAACCTCTGTGGTCATCAGTGTCCTTATCTGTATGGGGTCCTCATCTGAATGATTAAAATGACATAGTGCTTGTAATGTAGCTGGTATATTTTAGGAATTCAAAATAATTGGCTGACATCTTTCTTTTGACTAAGTTATAAGATTATATGGATTCAAGTTCCAATTTATGTGAATGGGTAATTTAAAAAATATCTGAAATCTCTGGAGTGTTCCCTTTGGCCTGTTCACTTTCATGTGATTTGCTTTGATCACTATAGACAAGCTCGCATTATATCATAAAGACTATTCTAAGAAGAGAATCCAAGTTCTCATCTTTACTTTGCTGACTGAAGGGTCTTGAAACATCCTTTCACCAAAATAGTTTTACACAAGATTTAGAAACATCATTTTTAAAGGATTAAGCTAACACAAACTAAATATAATATTTAACCAGCTTTATAAATTAAATTCTTGAGAAAACTCTCAAGTATCTGTAATATTAAAATTAATAATAATACTACTTATGCCTATAATGTCAGTTACTGAAGTCTCATTGAAGTAGCTCTGTTTGATCAGCCTTAATTTCTTGTTGGAGAAACAAAGTGAACTACTAAAAAGAATGCAAGACTGAAGGAAAGGATTAGCATGCAAATGAGAATGCAGTGCCTTTTGAGTCCTTTTGAGAGGTAAAATGAATAAGGAATGATAGCTTTCATCTAAATGATTAAAAATGATTTCAGAGGAATTGAAGAAAAAGATACAATTGACAGTTTACTAAAACAGCTCAGATGGGCAAGGGTAGGTGTGTGTAAGAAAGGTGTGGCCAGGAGGAATATCTTTCAGTAGCTTGTTAAAATGTTAAAGGTGCTCTTCTTTACACTACAAACAATCTCACATTTGAACTTTAATGTGCAAAATAAATCCAAATAAATGAACCTATCAAATAAATGATTCAAGAAATAAAACTGAGTTCTTCAAATCTGTGAAGGATGCACATGAAGCATAACAAGTTTTCATTGAGAAAAATGAAATAGATTTGAACGTTCCTTCATATATAGTAACTCTACAAAATAAATGCAACAATCAATAAGACTTTTTACTCCATACATGCACACGTGCTTACAATAAAATCCTCACTGTGATAAATTTCCCACAGGAAACATTTCTTTAATGATTACTGTAACATATTTCTAAGTCTACATTTATAGATATAGAAATTATTCTGGTAACATCTCTACTGGCAATATTTGTATGCCATTTTCAAGCCATCCTATACGTGTCTCTACACTTCCATATCCACTTATCTGGAAGTAGAAATTATTTTAATATCTGCAGCTGGTAAATATTCCTATGTCATTTTCATGTCTTAAATCTATTTTACAAATGAGACAATCCCATGAAAGCTTTTCTGAACTTACTGCATTTTGTCCATGAAGGTGGCACCTCCCAAGAAGAAGTCATTTGGGGACTATTGACAAAGTGTGATTGCGCTCATTTTTTGACTTAAATCTGACACAGTTCAAATCCTTAGGAGCCTATCTATGGCCAATTCAAACAAACACTCAAATAAGAAAAGTAGAATGAAGTCCTGCTGTCATACATTTCACTTAATACTTGCTTTTCTGATGTATCCTAGAGGAGTGTTTGAAAGGACAGTAGTATTATTCTGTAATGTCAAAACGTCAATTCAAAAATCCATCTGTTTTAGCAGAAAAATAATACTTTGTCATAAAGCTGAGCTAACAGTTAGTGTTCTACCTGGCACACAGAGGAGATTGAGAGAATCCCCTAACATCCTAGTATAATATTAATTATTATTTATAAGACTTTATGGAAAAAATAGTTGTCTGACATTTATATAGTTTTCTTAGGGAAAACATTCTCTTTTTTCCAACAGTCTTTAAAGCATATTCAGACAGCTAGAAGTATGGCTATTTACCCTGATATTGAATTATTTTTCTAAAGTTTGTCATTGCAGATAAAATTGACAAATATTGATAAGGTTTTTAGTTGTTTCTGTAGCTTCCACACCAAGAAAGAACAGAAAACCAGGAATAAAATAAAAATTCTTTCCTGCTGTGCTGCAAAATACATTTCATTCAAACCTAGTGTGAATGTCCCCTCAAGGCTGCAGTGCATAGAATTTTCAGACTGGAGGCATATTAAAGCTAAGATTACCAAATTAATACCAATTTAGTGCAATTTATAGTTATATAATCTTGTATAATAGAATACAAGCTGGGACTCTCTTCTCGATCTTCTTGAGTAATAATTGTAGCTGTCTTACTTGTCTTTCTTGCTTCATTTTGTAGGTGTGCAAACATCTTTTCAAAGTATGTGGTTTTCTGGCTAACAAAACATTTGGAGGCCAATTGGTCATGTGGTGCATATCCATCTTTCAAAAACCACAAAACTTAATGAGCTAGTCAAAGAGACCAATTTGATTTTAATAAACAAAAATTGCAAAAGGTCTAGTCTTAACGTTTTATCTGAGATGTGATAAAAGTGTGACTGATGGTTCTTTTTTTTCTTTATTTCACCTAAAAAAATGGGATACATATGCAGAATGTGCAGGTTTGTTACATAGGTATATGTGTGCCATCGTGGTTTGCTGCACCTATTGACACATCCTCTAAATTTCCTCTCCTCGCCCCCCACCCCCCAACAGGCCCTGGTGTGCGTTGTTCCCCTCTCTGTGTCCATGTGTTCTCATTGCTCAGCTCCCACTTATGAAAATATGCAGGGTTTGGTTTTCTGTTTCTTTGTTAGTTTGCTGAGGATGATGGCTTCCAGCTTCATCCATGTCCCTGCAAAAGATATGATCTCATTCTTTTTTATGGATGCATAGTATTCCATAGTGTATACATACAACACTCTCTTTATCCAGTCTATCCTTGATGGGCATTTGGGTTGGTTCCATGTCTTTGCTATTGTAAATAGTGCTGCAATAAATGTACATGTGCATGTGTCTTTAGAGTAGAATGATTTATATTCATGTGGGTATATACCCAGCAATGAGATTGCTGGGTCTAATGGTATTTCTGGTTCTAGATCCTTGAGGAATGGCCATACTGTCTTCCACAATGGTTGAACAAATTTACATTCCCACCAACAATGTAAAAGTTTTCCTATTTCTCACAGATTCACCAGCACCTATTGTTTACTGACTTTTTAGTAATCGCCATTCTGACTGCATGAGATGATTCTTGTAAAAGCAGATTTCACAAAGAAAAAAGACAATGTATATAAAAAAGGGCTAGAGAAGTAGAAGTAGGGACTGGAGTAATGATTTCTTAAACTAGACAATATTTCTGAATTTATTTTGAGTATCTCTGAGCATTGGTGAAAATTTCTTCCCAACCCACACCAATTATAATAAAACACCTTTTTGATTAGTTAAGGATCTCTGGAAATATTCATCTTATCAACCCCCCCATCTTCGTGTCTGAGAGTGTTAAATCGTATCAATCATCTATTCCCTTGATCTCTCCCTCCCAAGTATTAATGAGCATGTCAGGTTTGTGCTATACACTGGAGCTATGTGCTACATCAGTGAGTACAACAGACCTAGCCTCTGGACCACTGAAGACCTACAGCCTATGAGGGAAAGCTGACATTATCCACACACATATTTCAATTTCAATTGTGATAGGTAGTCTAAAGAAGCAGTGCAGGGAGACACACACGCCTTTAACAAGGAAACATGATCTAGTTTGTGGTTGAAAGAGAAAATCTTCCAGGCAGAGAGAACAACATCTGAAAAGGTCCTGAGGTGAGACAGAGCCAGTCAAGTCTGAGACACCAAGAAGAACATGTGGATGAAACAAAGAGAGCCACGGGGCAAGATCGGGTGGCAAAGCTGACAAAGAGTTAGATCCAAGGGGTCTCTGAGACCACATTAAGGATTTGGGGATTTATTTTAAGAATAAGAAAAGATATCCAAAGATTGTAAGGAGGAGAGTGGGATGAAGCAATTATCCCTGAGGTTGATTCCTACTCTAAAATTCTGTATAAATCTACTTTTATCTTATTTTTTAAAATTGAAGTAAGCAGGGATAGCATTATGGTTATTATCATTTTGCTATAGAAATTATAAATTGACATAGGCACAGAACTCATGTTACTAAATTGCAGCTTTATTATTACATTGCTAAACTTAATTTAGCTCATTAGCCTCCATCTCAATTTCTAATGATGACAAGACAATTTCATCTTTATAATTCAAGGTAAACAGAGTCACTTATTCTTTAACCTTGATCTCTGTTTAGGTCAACTCAGTCAACTCAGATTGCTCCTTAGGGTTCTTCTACAGCTCCCATTCCCATCTGGTTTCCCTTTCCCTGTTTTATTGGACATCACCTAAGCTTTCAAAGGCTCTTTCTATTGCCGGGTATCTCCCCTAAGGATTTTCACTCTCCACATTGTGTGGAATTCATCTCGTCTCCCTTATAAGATGCTGACATTTTCTGCTGATATCCTTAATCCTGCCATAGCCCAGATGAAGTATGAATCGACCCCTTATCCTGACCCAGGCTTCTTTTTTGTACAATCCCCCTCCCCACACTTATGAAGACAGGACTCTGAGTACCACCAGACCCTCTGTCAGAGCCATTTCTTTCAGCTTTTGCTGTTCTGCTTCTAGATACAGGTCTTCCCAAAGAGATTTGAAGTGTCACCAACCTACACACTGTGACTGCGAGTCACGACCAGCTCCTTCCACTTGAAGATTCCCTTAAACATATATGTGTTTTTATTTACTCTCCAGCCCCACCCCTCACACCACACTACCCAGACCATGATTCCAGGCAGCCTTTGAGTTCTAGTCTCATTCCCTCTGATCTTCCAACCACTGATCAAACCCAGTTTCATTTAAGTGGTCACACTGCTTTCATGTCATTCATACAATCTTCCGTAGTCTGCAGCTCATTGTGTAAACTCGTTCTATGAATCCTCTAGGTTTTGCTCTTGATATTGAGAGCCCATCTCTTGGAATTCAAACCAAATCAAAACAAACCAAACCAAAACAAAGCAAAACAAAACAATTCTCTCTGGGTACATTCCATCCCTTCCAACTCAGAAGAGCTTTGAGCTTTGACTTCCCGATTATTGACTTTGCAATAGATTTATAAAAGTCTACTTGGGAACTCAAAACCTAAAAATTTCACTAAATGAAGCGTATGAGGCTTGCTTGATAAAGAGAGATGGCTCTCTTTTGTAGCAAGCAAAAAGTAGTTAATGATGTCTTAGCACCTACTTAAAACTGATCTCTAAAATTCTTTAAAAAATGTTCTTTAGTTAGTTCAGGTGGTGTACATTTGTATCCTGTTTCAGGAATAGTTTTTTAATGTATAATTATTTGGGAGAGAATATTAGATTTATTACTTTTGCTAATGAACACTTAGATAAAGGTGGTATTCTCACGATAAGTATTCTCATGAGATGAACTCATATTACCATATATTAATTTTCATTTTAGTTCAGAATTATATAAAGAATGAACTTAGTGGCTTTTGCGTATAGAAAATGGGACCCCTCCAAAGCATTCTCTGCATTAATTTTCAAGTGTCCCTGTCAGTTTTGTAATGTCACATATGAGTAGAAACAGAATCAACCATCATGAAATAAATTTCAGAGCTTTCAAGAAGTAGTGGGTGAAACTAAAAGACACAGTAATTAAAACCCCAGTTCTTTCAAATATATGTTGGCCCTGTTTCAGTGAGACTAGGGGAACTAACTTTAAGAGTGGTTGGTGAATTGGTTGATCTTTCCCCTTCCTGTATATTCTATATTCAAGAGAATCCTTTACTTACCTCCTCCTGTTTTCACAGTAGCATTTAACATAGTCAAATGCAAGAAAGAATCCAATTCTTTAGTAACTCCAAGGTGCAGACTAATCAACTCTGCATCTCCAATATTGAGACAATGCCACAGCTTCTCAGTACCAAACAGTACCTGCAGGATCATAGAACTCACGTTCTCTGAAGGATATTTCCTTTTTCTGAGGTATCTTGGGCAGAGGGGTATATTAGAAAACTAACATAACCATAATATTAAGGAAAAAATTGACTTGATTATATAACTAAATAGGATTGAACATGGAATAATTAAGTGCTTTTATGAACTTAAAGAACTATTGGTACCTTGACCATTATGTGCTATACAAATTTATGCAAGGTATTTGGTGTTCTGGTAGACCTAGGAAATAACTAAGTATACAACATTTGCTACAACAGAGAAATGCACATTTATATAATTAGTCTGTTCATATTTTAAAATATTTTTGTCTGTGTATCTTTTTAACAGTATCTCTTCAAATGGTTACTTCTGTAAAGTAGCATTTAAAAAGTTGATAAAAATAAGAATTAAACATTTTAACTCTTCATTGTAATATATATATAGAAAAATTCACAAAAATATATAGCACAGTGAATTATCACAAGGGAAAACCACCAGTGTAAGAAATAAAAGATCCAAGTCTCTCACTCTATGTTTCTTTTCAATGACTATCCCCTCCCTTCTTTCCAATGGTTTTGCAGTTTTTAAATATGTGCCCAAAGTCTTTGATAATCCTTTCTTCAAAAGGTGAAGCCTAATCCCCTCCCCATGTGTGTACTGGACTTCATGACTTGCTTCTCACAAATGGAATATGGCAGAAGCAGCTGTGTTTGACTTTAGGGACTAGGTTACAAGAAGCATGATGTGTCCTTCTTACGTGGGCTCTTAGATCACTAACTCTGGAGGATGGCAACTCTCATGGCAAGGGAAACCTCAGGCCACTGCTCTGTGGAGGTGTCCACATGGAGCAGACTTGAGGCTCCCTGCCATAGCCAGGGAGGCACTACAGCCTCCTGCCAAAAGCCCTGTGAGTGAGCCATCCTGAGATGGCTTCCCCTGCCCCAGACAAATCTTCAGATGACTAAAGCTCTAGCTGGCATTTAGACTCAACTTCATGAGAGACTCTGAGCTGCAACCACCCAACTAAGCTGCTCCAGAGTTCTCAATTCACACACCCTGTAAGATGTCTTGATAAACATTTATCATTGTTTTAAGGCATTAAGTTTTGAAGCAATTTGTTTTTCAGCATTATAATGAATACAAAAGATAACCACTCTCGTGACTGCTAACATTATCGTTTAGTTTAACATGTTTTTGAAACTCCTATTAATAAAATCATTATTTTTTCCTTTGCATTTAACTTATTTTACCCAATATTCTGTTTTTTAAGATTCATCCATATATCATGTGTAGCTGTCTTTCATTTATTTTCCATGTTGTATAATATTCCAATGATAGATATACCAATATTTATTATTTCTACTGATAATATTTTGTTAATTTTAAGCTTTTCACTATTATAAGTAATATTTATATGAACACTCTTGTACTTTTTTTGCTGCATATGAAAGCGTATTTTATTGTATGTATAACTAAGACTAGAATGCAGGGTCACAGGATTTGCAAATGCTCAAATTTAGTTCCTAGGAACAAATACCTTTTTAAAGTGGTTGGAAAAATTTACACTGCCATTAGTAGTATTGGAAAAATCCTATTGTTTCCTATCTTTGACAGCAATTTATATCATCAGGAGACATTTCATCACTTTTTCCAACTTAAAATTGATCCCATTAAGATATAAGCGGACTCTAAGAAGATATGAGCAATTCATATATCTGACAAAGAACTTATACCAGAGAATATAAAGAATCCCTACAATAAATACAGGAATGTAAATGAAAAGACAAACCTCAATTTTTTAAATGGGCAAAAGACTGGAAGAGACATTTAAAAAAAAAGAATATCAAATAGCCAGAGACAATATGAATAAATGGTCAACATCAACAGTTATCAGGAAGGAAATGCAAATTAAAATTATAATTATATACTTAATAGTACACACCCACCAGCTAGGCTAAATTTCAAAAGACTGATAAAACCAAATTTTTACAAGAAAAATGGAACTCTTACACATTGCTGGTGAGTATAAGGTGGTACAATTTTGTAAAACTGTTTATCAATTTATTTTCTAGTTAAACGTATACTTACCCTAGGTATTCTATCAACAGATATTTACAGTAGAGAAGTAAAAATGTATGCCCTCTTTTTAATTGCAGGTTTATTTACAATTGCCCAAAACTAGAAAAAAATTCGAATATCTATCACAAGATAATGGACAGATAAATTGTGATTTATTCATGCAGTGGAATACTACTCAACTGTAAAGACGGCCTGTTTACACTAGGTAATGGGGACTTGAAGAGACAGGCAGATGTCCCCAGAAAATCTACCAAGAGGTTCAGGACTCTTACCTTCCAATCTGTCCAAATCTTTTGAGTTTCCTCCAACTCTGAGGCATTGACCCCTGTCTCCCTCTCCTGCTTCAGTTTCCTACACACATGCAACATTTCCCACAGGTGTCCTAGCTCCTGCCCTTCAAGACACTCACAATTCTCTAAATGGCCATATATCCTTGTATCTCCCTACATTTCTTGATACTACAGTTTGTTCCTTCGAACACTGATTCCTTTCACTTTTCTCTAGATCTTGGTTCTTCAAGATCTACAGGGAAAACAGCCAATTTACTGATATGTGTAACAACATGAATGAATCTCAACACATGTTGAGTGAAAGAACCTAGACACAGGATAAGTATGATTTCATTCATGGAATATTAAGGAACAGATACAATTAATCAATAGTAACTGTAGTAATTTGCTAGGTCTGCCAGACACCTCAGGTTGGATGGATTAAATAACAGAAATTTATTTTCTCACATTTCTGGAGGTTAGAAATTCAAGATCAAGGTGTCAGCAGGCTTACTTTCTGAGATCTCTTTCCTTGGTTTGCAGATGGCCGCTGGCTTCTTGCTGTGTCCTCACATGGTCACTCTTCCATCTATGTCAGCCATGTCCCAATCTTCTCCTCTTCTAGCTTTGTATTAGAGCCGACCCCACGACCTCATTTTATTTCAATTACTTCTTGAGAGGTGCTACCTCCAAATACAGCCGCATTCTGAGGCTCTAGGGATTACATGTTCACCATATAAATTTGGTGGAGGTGAGGATTCAGTCTATAATAGGAACAGAAGTCAGAATAGTTGTTATCTCATTGCTGAGAGTGGGGATGGGAGGAAAAAGGCACTAGGCAACTTTTCAGGGAGCAAGAAATATTCCAGGTCATGATTTGAATGGTAAATATATGTTTATACATCTGTGAAATTAATAGAATTTTACATTTTTTTTTTAGATGGAGTCTCAAACTGTCGCCCAGGCTGTAGTGCAGTGGAGCGATCTCGGCTCACTGCAGCCTCCACCTCCTGGATTCAAGCAATTCTCCTGCCTCAGCCTCCCTGGGACTGCAGGCATGAGCCACCACGTCCAGCTATTTTTTTTTTTTTTGTATTTTTAGCAGAGACAAGGTTTCACCATGTTGGTCAGGATGATCTCAATCTCCTGACCTGGTGATCCACCAGCCTCAACCTCCCAAAGTGCTGGGATTACAGGCGTGAGCCACTGCGCCTGGTCTCTGCCGTCTAGGCTAGAGTGCAGTGGTGTGATCTTGGCTCACTGCAATCTCTGCCTTCTGGGTTCAGCTTCATGGCTTCAGCTTCCTGGGACTATAGATGCATGCCACTATGCCCAGCTAATTTTGTATTTTTAGTAGAGATGGAGTTTCACCATGTTGGCCAGGCTGGTTTCGATCTCCTGACCTCATGATCTGCCCTCCCAAAGTGCTGGGATTACAGGCGTGAGCCACTATGCTGGCCTATTTTAATTTTTTTTGACAGAATCTCGTTCTGTCACCTAGACTGGAGTGCAATGGTATAACCATGGCTCATTGCAACCTCCACCTCCCAGGTTCAAGGAATTCTCCCACCTCAGCCTCCGGAGTAGCCAGAATTACAGGTGCCTGCCACCACACGTCGCTAATGTTTGTATTTTTAGTAGAGACAGTGTTTCACCATGTTAGCCAGGCTGGTCTTGAACTCCCGACATCAGGTGAGCCACCCGCCTCAGTCTCCCAAAGTGTTGGGATTATAGGTGTGAACCATGATGCCAGGCCAAAAGAATTGTATGGGCTTTGTTGTTGTTGTTTTGAGACGGAGTCTCATTCGCTTGTCCAGGCTGGAGTGCAGTGGCATGATCTCGGCTCACTTCAACTTCCCCCTCCTGAGCAATCCTCTGCCTCAGCCTTCTGAGTAGCTGGGAATACAGGTGCCTGTCACCACACCCAGCTAATATTTTTATTTTTAGTAGAGATGAAGTTTCACCATCTTGGTCAGGCTGGTCTCGAACTCCTGACCTTGTGATCCGTGTGCCTTGGTCTCCCAAAGTGCTGGAATTACAGGCATGAGCCACTGTGCCTGGCCAGAATTGTATATTTTAGAATAGCAAATCACTTTACATATGTAGGAATTAGTCAAAAAAACAAAATTAAAGATATTTTTAGTATAGTAATGGATAACATTTCTAAGATTATAGTTTTGGTGCCTTGATATTCCATGAAACATTGATACCTCTTAATTAACTTTAACATTACCAGATGTTCATTCATAAAACAAATATTTATTGAGAATCTACTAGGTGCTATGAGTTGGGATGTAAACATAAAGGCAGCTTCCACAAGTCTTGCAATATTTGACCAGAATTTGGAAGAACTTTGGAAAATCTTACTTTCATTTCCTCATCCAAATTTGCACTACTTCTACCTCTTGAAAGTGGGGGAAAGGCCGGGTGTGGTGGCTTACGCCTGTAACCCCAGCACTTTGGGAGGCCAAGCCAGGTGGATCACAAGGTCAGGAAATTGAGACCATCCTGGCCAACATGATGAAACCTCCTCTCTGCTAAAATACAAAAAATTAGCTGGGCATGTTGGCGGGCATCTGTAGTCCCAGCTACTCGGGAAACTGAGGCAGGGGAATTGCTTGAACCTGGGAGACAGAGGATGCAGTGAGCCAAGATTGTGCCACTGCACTCCAGCCTGGTGACAGAGCAAGAAGCAGTCTAAAAAAAGAAAAAAAAAAAATAGATGGGGGAAAATTCATTAAACAGAAACAGTTTCTTTTTCTTTTAATAAATGTGTAATTATTTTAAAATATTAAGTGTTCCTAAGGTAAGAAGAGGGGAAAATATGCTGTAAAATGTTTTTCCTAAATTATTTATTTGTTTAATAATATGATAATTAATATGATCAGACTTAAAAAAGATAATGTTTCATGTTGAAAAAATGCTTTATAATCTGTGTAATTAATAGTGTCCATGCAAGTTCTTATTCTAATGGTAAATGAAAGGACTCCACATCTGTATTTTGCCAGGAGTTGAATATTCTTTATTAAGTTTAAACAAATGGAGCCCAATTTACCAATAACTTCCCCCTCCTGAGCAATCTATGTTATCTGCTATAACATAGCAGATAAGTAATTTTAATAAGACCTTCTTAAAATTCTTTCCCACACAGGTATTACTGTTTCAAAGGCAGGTGATATGTCCCGCAGACTTTTAGTTATCTTTAACATTATGACAAATAGGAAAAGAAAAACAGCTGATATAAAAATACATTAGACTACTACTGTTTTTTTGTTTTGTTTTGTTTTGTTTTGTTTTTGTTGTTGAGATGGAGTCTTACTCTGTCGCCCAGGCTGGAGTGCAGTGGTGTGATCTCAGCTCACTGCAACCACTGACTCCTGGGTTCAAGTGATTCTCTTGCCTCAGCCTCCTTACTTCTTATTTAGAAACATAGATATCCAGGAAAGGTAACACGTTAACATGACTGGGAACCCTAGGACTTCAGGATCCACTACTTAGGCAGACTGTTTCTACTCAGTAAATATTGCTTCACCAAAGGAAGAAAAAAGATCCATCTTTAATTAAAAAAAAAACCCAGATAATCATTACAACTAATCTCCCAAATGCACAATTTCTTATTTTCTTCTACTCTTGACATTTTTAATGTATTCAATGAAACAAAACAGCTAAAGGCAATTCTTACACACACACACACACACACACACACACACACACACACGCACACAGACAAAGGAAAAAAGAGAAGAAATGAATAGAAGTGTTAAAAATGAGTAACAATCCTTTTAAATACTGATGTCAGCAAAATAGGGAACAGAAAATAGTTTACCATCACTGCTGTTTCATATTCCAGTCCTTACTGCAATTTAGGTAAAACTTGAAATTACAGGCTTTCATACAACTTGACTCATGCTCCAACCAATATTCTAGTTACAGTCCATACAACAGTAAACAAAATAAATTTACCGTCTTCATGGAGGTTACACGCAAGTGTGATTAATAATAGAATATTATATATGAAATGATATAGAATATATATACACATGCATATGAATTCACTAGTGCTATGGAGAAAAGTTGAATTACTTTAAAAAATAAATCAGAGTAAAGGGATAGAGAAAAATGAATGGGATGGGAGGCAATTTTACATGGGAGTGTAGGGGTCCAAAAAGCTACCCTTGAGAAGGTGAAATTTTGAGATGAGACAAGAGGAGAAAATGAAGAATTAAGCCAAGCTATGATAAAATCTTACAGAATAGCATTTCAGGCAAAGGAAAGAGCAAGGGAAGACACTCAGAAAAGGAAATGTGTGTATTATTTCTGAGGACCTGCCAGAAAGGCAGTATGCTTGGAACAGAGGTTGTAACTTGGAAAACAATGAAGACAGTGAGATATCCAAAGACTAGATGATGAAGGACTTTTATGGTATATTAAGGACTCTGGGATTTGTTTCTCAGTGTAATGGGAGAACACTTAGTGTTTCTGACAAAAACTTAAGAAAGTATTTAACACTTCACTGTGTTTACTGTGGGTAGAGTAGACTAAGGGGGATGAAAGTTGAAGCCCCAAGCACGGTCAGAAGGTTATTATAGAAATAAGGTGCTGGTAGCTTCATTAGATCAGTACTAGGAGTAGGTAGGGGACAGGATACATAACAAATAGGGAACTGAATGGACTTGAAGTGTGAGAAAAAGACAGGACTCGAGGATGACTCCAAGACATTTGAGTTTAGCAACTGGATGAATTTTTACTGAGATGGGAAAAAGTAGAGGGGGAAAATAGTAAACAGATGATGGAAATCAAGAGTTTGGGAAGAGATTCCTAACTTGTAAAGGCCTATTAGACATCAAATTAGAGATATTCAGTAGAAAATTTGATGCACAAAAAAATGAAGCTTAACAGGAATGTCCAAAACTGGAGATTATATATATAAGAGTCATGATATTTGATTAGATTTAAAGTCTCAGGACCAGCTGAGATTGCCCAGCAAGTGAGTATGTTATAGTATTCAGATTCCTTTCAGTGAATCGCATCTCCTCCCTTCTATGCTGTGCAGTTGGAATGATGCTGAGCCCAGACTGAAATTCCTTGGCTTGAGCAAATCAGAAATTCCATCTGTTTAGCTAACCAATGAATTCAGGGATGGATCAAGATTTGATTTCAGCTATGAGAAAAGAAAAAATTCAGAGAAAAAATTTTCTTGATTTTCTGTAAAAGCTACCAGAAAAGAAGTTCTCTTTAGAAGGAAGCCTGTATTAAGAAAGGGAAAGAAACCAGCTACTCAGGATAGTCAGCGATCAACTATCAACTTAAGCCAGCGTATCTTTGAACTTTTAATATGAGAAAACCAGTAAGCGACTTAAGCAGATGTTTCAGTTGTTTTTATTAAGTTTTAAAAGCATCTGAGTCTGGAAATAGAAAGAAAGGTAAAAAGGAAAGGAGACAGGAAGGGAGGGAGGAAAGAAGGGAGAAGATCTTCAGTCTGAGGAATACAAAACAAAAATAAACCAGAAAATTTATTTGTTCACTCCCTAAAGGAGCTGTTCCAGGTGTTTCTTGCATAACCTACTAATGTCAACAAGTAGGAATGAATCTTTAGAAATGTGATCCCTTCTGGTGATTAAGATACCTTCCAGAAAAGATCTTATACTTCTCCATTTTACACATTAAAATTGGCACCAGTGAAACTTGGTTGCTTAATCAATGTTGCATCATCTTACTGCTATCAGGTACCACATTGTCAGAACCATAATATCCCCACTGTTGAAACTCCCTTCCTCAAGTAACTTTGGAAAGAGTGATCAAGTCATCCTAAGGCTTCTGAGAATCCAGTTAGTCCATGTGCGGGAAAATTTGTTATTGCTGTGTTCTGAAATCTCGATGAATAAGACCACAAACTTTGTTTTGCTTGTTTATTAGGGTAGTGTACCCAGCTTTTATTTTCAGAAGATTAATAACAATACTATTTAAAATAATTTTTTTCAATCCATTTTCAGCTAAAGCACAACAAGGGGCATTTCCTTGTAACAGAATTTACAAGAAATTCTCTGAACAAAAAGAAACCATTCCAATTAATATGGCATTAATTCTGCTTTGAAGGAATGGGAAGAGGATTGTAGGGTTTATATTTCTCTAGGCTGTCTTTGCTATTCACCTGGATTTTGCCTTAGTGCTTGGCAAATGCGGGGAGAATAATTGAGGAGAATGTTTATCCTTTCTGTTGACAGGTAGAAAAAGCCACAGGCAAAAGTCAGCAGCTGTGAATTCAAATAAGCACAGTTCCTTTGACAATGTAGTTGAATATCTTTCTTTTTCTAAGATGCAAAGTCTCTTTCTAATCCATCATGTTTTTACTGTATTTAAGCTTTGTCACATAACTTACATGTTGGAAAGTTGTTAAAATAACATTGTAAGTATTTCCTGCATTTCTAATAAAGGTATAGTTATTAAAAATAATATTTTTCAATGGCCCAATTTGAGGTAGTTTCACACATATCAGAAACACCTGCTAGTTACCTCTACAAATGCCTTGCTTCCTAACATTGTATATTTTAAATATTCATATGTATTACTCATTAAATATTCCTAATTGGTATTTGTTAGTTATTAAATGAACTTCAAAGCTCTAGATCTTCCCATTCTTAAAGAGCAGGTAGCCTGGTATATGTAAAATTTGAATCAAATTCAAATATTTTTATTATTTGTTTGTTAGTTTTGGCAATCGATGTTCATTTGTATTTGTGACTGGCAACTTCTGGCTTCCTCCTCCTAAAAAGGCAAAATGATCAGATCACCAAGACTGTCAGAAAGAACTTTGAAATGCTTTTCACAAATTTCTTGCATCTCAGTCACTTGCTGTGTGAAAGAGTGGAATATTGAAAACATACCAAAAAAAAAAAAAAAAGGGAGAGAATTCTAAAAGATGTAAAATAATTACCATGGCAGCAACTTAACTGCATTTGGGTAGTTACCATTTTGCTAGAGCTATTCAAACAGTATCTTAAGTCATAATTACTTTGTCCTAAGGCCTTACATTTTAGTCATTTTAAATAAGTATGTCATGTTTTGATCTTTTTTCTTCTTAAAAAAATTTGGTCCAATGCACATTGATTACATGATATGGAAATTGCTGAGAAAGTTTGTTATTTGTCTTCATTGTAATGTTTTAATGTACAGCAAGTGGTGGAACACTCTCAGCACACTAGTGAAGCCTCTGATACCATAATTAAATATGTCTTCCTCAAGAATTCCTTGAGAAACATCAGGTTGGTAAGCCCCCATCCCACAGAAAAATCTTTCCCTACTTCACTATCAATAAATCCTACATCGCAGTTGAGGAAACCATCTGCAGGTCTCTAGGAGCACTGCGTTTGCTGCTGCCGTAGTGCAAATATCCATTCGTCACATATTATGTGTGTGTGATTATTTGGATCTATTCCTAATTACTGAATTTTTAAAAGTCATTTTGAAATATCCCTAAATAGATGCACAGACAAGTGAATTAGCCTGTTTTCTCATTTTTTTTTCTTCATTGTTTCTTTTGTCTTAGCTGGATGTCCTTCTATTTTAAATAGATTTTTTGAGACAGAGTTTTGCTCCGTCACCTAGGCTGGAGTGCAGTGGCACAATCTCGGCTCACTACAACCTCAAAGTAGATGTTTTTAAAAAGGTGTCAACACCCAGTAGTCTATCCCATCACGCCAAAGTTATTTTTCATAAACAGAGAGGAAAATGCCTTTAAGGATTAAGAAAAAACCCACCATTTTATAATCATAGTTTGACACTGATTCTGTTGAATTTATAAAATTGTTGAACTTTATTGTTAGGAGTCCTCTGATAATCTAAAGGGGTCCTCATTAATCTGAGTGATCAGACAGACAAAAAAGTAATAGACAATGTAATTTTGCTCTTTGCCAGATTTATCTAGTCATTGCCGAAGGCACCCCACATTCTGACATGGGATAAAAGAAAAAAAATGGAATGTGAATTTCAAGTGAACAAAAATAAAACACTGTGGCATTAAAGATTTATTTATGGTGTTTAAATCAACAAAACTAAGTGCTCTGGATTAGTTTGAAAGGATATTCATATTAGGAAGTGTGGTATTTGATTGTAGGCTCAAAACTGCACATTGGAACAATGAAAGACATTTTCTTGCTACGAAAAATTGTGCCTGAAAGACTGATACTGAAGCACTATGGAGAATTTAGCAGATTAATTTAGTTTGACTTACTGTCATATTCCTTCAAAATGTTGATGCTATAGCTCATGCTGTATTTAAAATAGTGTAATATCGAATCGGGGGAAGATGGCCGACTAGGAACGGCTCAGGATTGCAGCTCCCAGTGAAAGTGCAGAGGGTGAGTGGACACCGCATTTCCAGACAGATTTTTATTGTCCCCAGACCAGGAGATTCCCAGGCAAAGGAGCTGCACAGGTTGCCTGTGTGGCTGTTTCGGCCGGGGCGGCTGTTTCGGCCTTCGCAGCTGCTTTGCCCGCGCCCTGGCATGGCAGTTCTCCGTACAAAAGACACTGGTCTGGGTGCCCTCTTAGCTGGCAATTGGAGCCCTGAGATGGCAGAGACGCTCATTCATCTGAAATAGCGAGCCAGGCCAGGAGACTCCTAGGCAAAAAAACCGCCAGGATCTCAGCGCTGCTGTTTCAGCCAGCTCAGTGAGTCGCAGCATGGGAGATCCAGCGCCTTTTCAACAGGTGACCGGAACACTGGGAGAGATCGACTGTTCAACAACAACAACAACAAAAAAAGACTCTGAGTCAGGGAGCCAGGTGATCAGGCTCGGCTGGTCCCAGCTCCCCCCCACCCCCAGAAGAAAACCAGTAATTGAAAATGCTCTGGGTTGAGAGTTTCACAGCAAGCACAGCTGAACCCAGGATGGTCTGGCTCTGTTGGGGAGGGGCATCCACCATTAATGAGACACTCCACCACTACGGAGGCAGTCTGACCGTCACTGAAGCAGCCTGCCATTGTTGAGGCAACCTGCCACTGCAGACAGAGTCCACCACACAGAGGTGGGCCACCATTGCCAAGGCCTTTGAAAAAATTCAACAGCCCTTTATGCTAAAAACCCTGAATAAACTAGGTATTGATGGAACGTATCTCAAAATAATAAAAGCTATTTACAACAAACCAACAGCCAATATCATACTGAATGGGCAAAAACTGGAAGCATTCCCCTCGAAATGTGGCACCAGACAAGGATGCCCTCTATCACCACTCCTATTAAATATAGTATTGGAAGTTCTAGCCAGAGCAATCAGGCAAGGAAAAGAAATAAAGGGTATTCAAATAGGAAAGGAGGAAGTCAAATTGTCTCTGTTTGCAGACGATATGATTGTACATCTAGAAGACCCCATCGTCTCAGCCCCAAACCTCCTGAAACTGATAAGCAAGTTCAGCAAAGTCTCAGGATACAAAATCAATGTGCAAAAATCACATGCCTTCCTATATACCAATAACAGACTTAAAGAGAGCCAAATCAAGAACAAACTGCCATTCACGGTTGTTACAAAGAGAATAAAATACCTAGGAATACAACTAACAAGGAACGTAAAGGACCTCTTCAAGGACGACCTCTACAAGCCACTGCTCAACGAAATAAGAGAGGACACAAACAGATGGAGAAACATTCCATGTTCATGGTTAGGAAGAATCAATATCGTGAAAATGTCCATACTGCCCAAAGTAATTTACAGATTCAATGCTATTCCCATCAAGCTACCAATGACCTTCTTCACAGAACTGGAAAAAACCACCTTAAACTTCATATGGAACCAAAGGAGAGCCCACATAGCCAAGTCAATTCTAAGCAAAAAGAACAAAGCAGGAGGCATCACACTACCGGACTTCACACTATACTACAAGGCTACAGTAATCAAAACAGCATGGTACTGGTACCAAAACAGAGATATAGACCAGTGGAACAGAACAGAGGCCTCAGAGGCAACACAACATATCTACAACCATCCGATCTTTGACAAACCTGAAAAAAACAAGCAATGGGGAAAGGATTCCCTGTTTAATAAATGGTGTTGGGAAAGCTGGCTAGCCATGTGCAGAAAGAAGAAACTGGACCCCTTCCTGATGCCTTACACTAAAATTAACTCCAGATGGATTAATGACTTAAACATAAGACCCAACACTGTAAAAACCCTAGAAGAAAATCTAGGCAAAACCCTTCAGGACATAGGCATAGTCAAGGACTTCAAGACCAAAACACCGAAATCATTGACAACAGAAGCCAAAATAGACAAATGGGACCTAATCAAACTCCACAGCCTCTGCACGGCAAAAGAAACAGTCATTAGAGTGAATAGGCAACCAATAGAATGGGGAAAAATTTTTGCAGTCCACCCATCTGACAACAGGCTGATATCCAGAATTTACAAAGAACTAAAACAGATCTACAAGAAAAAAACAAACAAGCCCATTCAAACGTGGACGAAGGATATGAACAGACACTTTACAAAAGAAGACATACATGAGGCCAACAAACATATGAAGAAATGCTCATCATCACTGGTCATTAGAGAAATGCAAATCAAAACTACATTGAGATACCATCTCATGCCACTTAGAATGGCGATCATTAAAAAATCTGGAGACAACAGATGCTGGAGAGGATGTGGAGAAATAGGAACACTGTTGGTGGGAGTGTAAATTAGTTCAACCATTGTGGAAGACAATGTGTCGATTCCTCAAGGAATTTCTAGAAATAGAAATTCCATTTGACCCAGCAATCCCATTACTGGGTATATATCCAAAGATTATAAATTATTCTACTATAAGGACACATGCACACGAATGTTCATTGCAGCACTGTTTACAATAGCAAAGACCTGGAACCAACCTAAATGCCCATGGATGATAGAGTGGACAGGGAAAATGAATTACATATACACCATGGAATATTATGCAGCCATCAAAAATGATGAGTTCGTGTCCTTTGTAGGGACATGGATGAACCTGGAAACAATCATTCTCAGCAAACTGACACAAGAGCAGAAAATCAAACACTGCATGTTCTCACTCATAGGCGGGTGTTGAACAATGAGAACACATGGACACAGGGAGGGGAGCACTGCACACTGGGGTCTGTTGCGGGGAAATGGAGGAGGGACGGGGGTGGGGAGGTGGGGAGAGATAGCATGAGGAGAAATGCCTGATGTAGGTGAAGGGTGGAAGGCAGCAAATCACACTGCCATGTGTGTACCTATGCAACAATCTTGCATGTTCTTCACATGTACTCCCAAACCTAAAATGCAATAAAAAAAAATAGTGCAATATCTATTTTTAAATCCAAATGATACATCCTTCTTTTCTCTATATCATGAACATTATTTTTCTACAGGATTTGAACAACACAGCTATAGATTTAGGTTTGACAGATTTAGAGTATGTTATGTTTAATTCCTAGAGGGAGGTGCCATGTGATGAATAGGACTGGGAACCTTAAATATGTTCCCAAAGCCAGCTTGGATGGTGGCAAGGCCTGGATTAAGACATGTGTCTTCCTTTAGAGTTTTCTTCTTTCTCAGGTGAAAATCACAATAGTCCTCCAGTTTACAAGTGACTTTAACGCTTTTATTTATTTATTTATTTATTTATTTATTTATTTATTTATGAGATGGATCTTGCTCTGTCTCCCAGGCTGGAGTGCAGTGGGGCAATCATAGCTCATTGCAGTCTTGAACTCCTGGGCTCAAGCAATCCTCCTGCCTCAGCCTCCTGAATAGCTGGGACTACAGGTGTGTGCCACCACACCTGGCTAATGCTTTTACATTTTTTAAATGGGTAAATACTCTTAAGGAAAAACATATATATGCACACACACACACATACACATACAAAATGTGGCAAATAAGTGAATCTATACCTAGGACTCTACACAAAATCAGATGCAACATGTTTAAAAATTGAACTCTGGGCTGGGTGCGTTGGCTCATGCCTGTAATCCCAGCACTTTGGGAGGCTAAGGTGGGTGGATCATGAGGTCAGGAGACCGAGACCATCCTGGCCAATGTGGTGAAACCCTGTCTCTACTCAAAAATACAAAAACAAAACAAAAAATCTAGGTGTTGTGGCATGCGCCTGTAGTCCCAGCTACTCGGGAGGCTGAGGCAGGAGAATTGCTTGAACCCAGGAGGCAGAGGTTGCAGTGGGCCAAGATTGTGCCACTGTACTCCAGCCTGGCGTCTGATGACAGAGTGAGACTCTGTCTCAAAAAAGAAAAAAATAAATTGAACTCTGAAATCATACTGCTTAAGTTCGAATCACATTTCTAACCATTATTTTATGGTGAGCTTAGGCAAGTTACCTAAATTTTCATTTCCTTATATGAAAAAAATTCCACCTCCCATGTAAGTTGTTTTGAAGGTGATAATTGTTAATATACCTGAAAGCACTTAAAACAGCTCCCAGCTTGTAGTCAACACTACATGCAAATTTTAGCTACAATTGTCATTGTACTACTGCATGTGGAGCAAATTAGTTACCTCACTAGAATAGATACTAAAGCTGTCAGACCAGCTAGATGACAAATATAAATAAAAATAAAAGCAGTAAGATTTTATGCTTGTCTTCACCCAACAAAAAGAAATCACTATTAAAACTTTAATGTATTACTTCTATACACTTATATCTTCTATAAATGTTCTAAAATGTATTAAATTCCGTCACTTCATATTTACTTTACTGTTTTGCTTCCAACAAAGTACCCTCACCCCTAAAAAAGAAAAGAAAATGAATTGCTAAGAAGCTTAATCATTGTTACTTAAATGACTTCTATGTCTGAGCTGGGTTGATCAAATAAGACCAACGTCATTAAGTATCTCATGCTTAGAACTACAGGAGCTAAAGTAAATTCATCAGCTTTATTTTCGAAGAAGTAATTTTTTTTTTTTTGAGATGGAGTCTTGCACTGTTGTCCAGGCTGTAGTGCAGTGGCACAATCTTGGCTCACTGCAATCTCTGCCTCTGGAGTTCAAGTGAGTCTCCTGTCTCAGCCTCCCAAGCGTGCTGGGACTATAGGCATGCACCACCACGCCCAGCTCATTTTTGTATTTTTAGTAGAGACGGGTTTCACCATGTTAGCCAGCATGGTCTGGGTCTCTTGATCTCATGGTCCGCCCACCTCAGCCTCCCTAAGTCCTGGGATTACAGGCGTGAGCCACCGCTCCTGGCCAGCGTATTTTCAAATGTGTGCAAAGGCTTATGGAGAAGGAGCCTTGTTGGGAGCACACCCTGAGCTATATGATTTGGAGTATAAATATAAAGGTAAGTTCTGATATTCAAGTAGAAACATGGGTATCAGGATGTGATTTACCCTTAGATATTATTATCTTAGATACTAAACAAGTATCCGTTTTTAACGTTAAAAACCCAAACCCATAAAAGCATACACATTTCAAATTTTTCCTGAAGTGAAGTATCTTTCAGAGTTTTGCTTTATATACTGGTCATAGCAATATGCATCTATTTACTGGTATATTAGGACATCTCTGGTGAACTCTTCCTAGTATGCTTATACTGGGAATTTTATATTATTATTATTACTTGCAACCAGTCCCTACAGCTGCAAGAAGCATGTGGAGGTAAGACCAATATTTTTTCCTGAACAAATTAGGAAATATAAAACGTATTTCAGGACTTAACTTGGCAAGCAACTTGGCATTTAGCTTTAAATTCAAGTGTGCTTTTTATGTTAACATATATATTGAAATTTAAATGTTCAGTATGTAGCTGATTTTAAAAGTCAGAAATGTACTATCCCATTTACCACTTATCCAATTATATAAACCATGCCTTTTTTCTCTTTTCTAACAAATATGTTTAACCCATCTAAATAGAGGATAGCTGTTCATTTTTCTCAATTATTCTTTGTTTATATTCATCAACACCATGTATCTTTTCACTAATCAGTCAGTATCAAGTAAACATATCATTCTACCACTGGTTAATTTGTTCCAAAGGGATGTATCACATGGTGAAAATCCACCTGGTGTTGTGAAGACCAAACTACCCTAAAGGACACAATGACAGATACATAACAATACAACCCCTACAATATTAACTAAAAAGTGATGTCAAACTCAAAAGTTCTAAAAGCACAAATAGAAGCATGACTTTATTGGAAAAATGTGTTTTAGTGACACTGGACTGGTTACCTCCTCCATCATTACTGAATTCAGTTTCAACATCATCTTCCAGTCCAGAGTCATACAAGTAGCAAAACCTTGGATTACGATACTGTTTTTTTTATTTGAGACATTTGTAAATCTCTTACATTTATAAGTATCTCAAGTCTTTATAAGTCTTGTCTCAATAAACTATTTTTTTTTTGTTTTTGAGACGGGGTTTCACTATGTCGGCCAGGCTGGCCTCGAACTCCTGACCTCAAGTGATCCACCCGCCTTGGCCTCCCAAAGTGCTGGGATTACAGGTGTGAGCCACCGCACCCCACCTCAATAAACTATTGATATATTTTATATATATATATATATATATATATATACACACACACATATATGTGGTAGATAGATCTTGCACATTCAAAATCTGACTCTTTTTAAATTTGAATAACTTTAAAATTTTACTATCCTAATAATGA
>NW_022437167.1:660485-661242 GCF_009761245.1 Sapajus apella | reverse complement strand
AAGAAGGGTGAACGAGAAATGCTCCATCTGAAACACCTGACATTCATGGGCCCTGCCATGCCTCCTCATTCTCCTGCAGTTCAATTGGTGAGGCCAACGCCCTGTCAAGGGTGCCCCTGCTAGGAATGTCCTTCCCAGCCACTGCTGCAACGGGGAACTCACCTGCCGATTCCTTTGGTCCAGGATGCGGGAGATCTGGATTTTCTTCCTCCCCATGGTCCCAGGCTGAGTGGAGCGATCTTGGTCTAGGGGAGAAGGGGGGGAGGACAGAGTGAGTGGTCGGAGAGGGGGGAGGGGTGCCCAGCCTCACGCGTGTCCTCTGCCTGCCGCTGCCAGCCACTGAGGGGAAGGCGATGGGGAAAATCAAGCCAGGCTGGGTCACTGTCGCAGACCCCGCCTCTGGCCAGCCTGAGGACGCAGTAGAGGCTCAATAAACGTGTTTAGAGCAAACTGGGCACGGTGGCTCAGGCCTGTGATCCCTAGCATTTTGGGAGGCTGAGGTAGGAGGATCGCTTGAGCCCAGGAGTTTGAGGCCAGCCTGGGCAACATGTTGAAACCCTGGCTCTACAAAAAATACAAAAATTAGCCAGGCATGATGGCACACATCTGTAGTCCCAGCGATTCCAGAGGCTGAAGTGGGAGGATCGCTTGAGCCGGGGAGGTTGAGTCTGCAGTGAACTATGATCTTGCCACTGCACTCCAGCCTGGGCAACAGAGTGAGGCCTTATCTTTTTTTTTTTTTTTTTTTTTTTTTTTG
>NW_022437167.1:636786-660385 GCF_009761245.1 Sapajus apella | reverse complement strand
ACATGGGGTTTCTTCATGTTAGTCAGGCTGGTCGTGAACACCTGACCTCGGTGATCCACCCGCCTCAGCCTCCCAAAGTGCTGGGATTACAGGCGTGAGCCACTGTGCCCGGCTGACCCTGTCTTAAAAAAAAAAAAGAAGAGCAATGCCACCCCACTTTACAGGAGGACTCAGTCACTCTGGAACAGCCTCCAGCTCGAAGCCCTCAGGCCAGGGTGTGAACCTGGCATCGACTTGGTGACTTGGGAGAAACCCTGTACCCCCTCAAGGAAACGTGAGATCACCCCGCTGGGGGTCCCAGAAGGAGGAGACTGCTAGACTATGTTGGGGTCTAGGCCTTCCCCAGCGACCCCCACGCCAGGTTCCTGGGAACAACAGAATCACGTGACCTGTCCTGCAGCAGTTGGCCCGCTCTACAGATGTCCCCTGAGACCCCAGGGGACATCCCCGCTCCGCCGACTGTGTGACCACACCCTCTCTCTCCCAGCCTTTGCCACGTCACAGGTAACTGAGGCTTCAGGCGAGGGGCCTCTCCAGGGTCACATGGACCTGCGCTCCAGCCAGGCCTTTCCTCTGACCCTCAGGGTGGCCCTCAGCACAGAAGCCCTCTCCCCCAGCCTCAGTTTACTGTGCTGTGAATGGGCTGGCATGAAATACTGAGCACCCACCAGCAGGCATGGCAATCAGTTCTCGAGAAATCCAGATCAGGCTGGGCGCGGTGGCTCATGCCTGTAATCCCAGAACTTTGGGAGGTCCAGGCGGGCAGATCACTTGAGGTCAGGAGTTTGAGACCAGCCTGGCCAACATGCTGAAACCCCATCTCTCTCTCTCTTTTTTTTTTTATGAGACGGAGTTTTGCTCTTGTTGCCCAGGTTAGAGTGCAGTGGTGCCATCTCAGCTCACCGCAACTTCTGCCTCTCAGATTCAAGCGATTCTCCTGCCTCAGCCTCCCGAGTAGCTGGGATTATGGGCACCCACCACTATGCCAGCTAATTTTGTATTTTTAGTAGAGACAGGGTTTCACCATGTAGGTCAAGCTGGTCTCGAACTCCTGACCTCAGGTGATCCATCCGCCTCGGCCTCCCAAAGTGCTGGGGTTACAGGCGTGAGCCACTGCGCCAGCCCACCCCGTCTCTATTAAAAATGCAAAAGTTAACCAGGTGTCATGGGGTATGCCTGTAATCCCAGCCACTCGGGAAGCTGAGGCAGAGGTGCTGCTTCGCTCCAGCCTAGGGGAAAGACCAAGACTCTACCGCAAAAAAAAAAAAAAAAAAAAAAAAAGCCAGGTGCAGGGGCCCACTTTGGGAGGCTGAGGCAGGCGGATCACCTGATATCTGGAGTTTGAGACCAGCCTGACCAACATGGAGAAACCTCCTGTCTACTAAAAGTACAAAATTAGCCAGGTGTGGTGGTGCAGGCCTGTAATCCCAGCTACTCGGGGGCTGTGGAAAATCACTTGAACCCAGGAGGTGGAGGTTGCGGTGAGCTGAGATCACACCATTGTAATCCAGCCTGGACGACAAAAGTGAAACTCCCTCTCAAGGAAAAAAAGAAATTACCACTGGGCACAGTGGTTCACGCCTGTAATCCCAACACTTTGGGAGGCCAAGGTGGGTGGATCATGAGGTCGGGCGTTCAAGACCAGCCTGGCCAAAATGGTGAAACCCCATCTCTACTAAAACTACAAAAATTAGCCGGGCATGGTGGTGGGCGCCTGTAATCCCAGCTACTTGGGAGGCTGAGGCAGGAGAATCGCTTGGACCCAGGAAGCAGAGGTTGCAGTGACAAAAGAGATCGCGCCACTGCACTCCAGCCTGGTGACAGAGCGAGACTCCACCTCAAAAAAAAAAAAAAGAAAAAAGAAATCCAGCCAGGCGCGGTGGCTCAAGCCTGTAATCCCAGCACTTTGGGAGGCCGAGGCGGGTGGATCACGAGGTCAAGAGATCGAGACCATCCTGGTCAACATGGTGAAACCCCGTCTCTACTAAAAATACAAAAAATTAGCTGGGCATGGTGGTGTGTGTCTGTAATCCCAGCTACTCAGGAGGCTGAGGCAGGAGAATTGCCTGAACCCAGGAGGTGGAGGTTGCGGTGAGCCGAGATCGGGCCATTGCACTCCAACCTGGGTAACATGAGTGAAACTCCGTCTCAAAAAAAAACAAAAAAAAAAAGAAAAAAAGATCGCTCTCTGAGTGGCCACAGGGGCTTCCCAGGCTCCTGCCGAAGCAGTCCGGGCAAGACCCTCCGTTATCTGGGCCCAGAAGTGTCAGACACCTCAGCTGGCGTACGTGGTGTGCTGTGTGACTCCAGCCACACCCTCTTCCCTCTCTGGGCTGGGTATCTGAGCCCCCACAACTATGCGGAGCCCAGGCTGTGGGTCCCAGCCCCTCCGCTCTGGCTTGACTTGCTAAATTTAACTTTCAGGGCTAATTTTAATCCCCAGCCGGAATCGGGCCTGTTCCCACGGCTGGGATGTGTTGCCCCCACCCTGATGGGTCCCTAGGGTTTAGAGGGGGGCCTTGGTCCGGAGGTCCCAGTGCCAAGATGACTCCGGAAATGCCCCTGACGCCCAGGGTCCCATGAGAGCAGTGGCAGGGTTGGGGCTTGGGCCTGAGTCTCTTAAGCATGGAAGACCTGACTGGAGCCCCTCTCACTCCGTCTGGCCCTATTTTAGACACAGACACCGCGGCGAGGGCAGAGGTCAGGTGACGGGGGAGAGCTGGGAAGTCTCTCTCTGCACTGAGACCCTGAGAGCTGAGACAGGAAGTGAGTTCCAGGCAGAAGGAACAGCAGGTGCAAGGGCCCTGAGGAGGGCCAAGAAACAGCTATGAGGTGGGAGGGAGGGAGGGGGTGAGGCCACGGAGGTTGGGCCACTCTAGGCCTCTTTTATTTGGGTTTCCTTCTTTTAATTTAATTAATGTATGATGATTATTATTATTTGAGATGCAGTCTCACTCTGTCACCCAGGCTGAAGCGCAGTGGCATGATCTCGGCTCACTGCAACCCCCCGCTCCCGGGTTCACGTGATTCTCCCACCTCAGCCTCCCAAATAGCTGCCATCACCAGCATACGCCACCACACGTGGCTAATTTTTGTATTTTTAGTAGAGACAGCGTTTCACCATGTTGGCCAGGCTGGTCTCAAACTCCTGGCCTCAAGTGATCTGCCCACCTCAGCCTCCCAAAGTGCTGGGATTACAGGCATGAGCCACTGCGCCTGGCCACATTTATTTACGTTTTTGAGACAGCGTCTCGCTCTGTCGCCCAGGCTGGAGTGCGGTGGTGAAATCTCAGCTCACTGCGGCCTTGACCTCCCACGCTCAAGTCATCCTCCCACCTCAGCCTCCTGAATAGCTGGGACTACAGGTGCATGCCCCCACGCCCTGCCAATTTTTCTTTTCTTTTTGTAGAGATGGAGTCTCACTGTGCTGTCTAGGTTGGTCTCAAACTCTTGGCTTCAAGTGATCCTCCTGCCTCGACCTCCCAGAGTGCTGGGATTACAGGTGTGAGTTACTGCACCTGGTCCACTGTGGCCTTCTGAGCTGGAGGAGAGCTGTGGAGTTGGTCTAAGAGTGATGTGGCGCTATGAGAACATATTTTATTTTTGGAGACAGTCTTTTGCTCTGTCACCCAGGCTGGAGGACAGTGGCACGATCTTCACCTTCTGGATTCAAGCAATTCTCCTGCCTCAGCCATCCAAGTAGCCGAGATGACAGGCATGTACTGCCACACCTGGCTAACTTTTGTATTTTTAGTAGAGACAGGGTTTTGCCATGTTGGCCAGACTGGTCTTGAACTTCTAGCCTCATGGGATCCGCTAGCCTCAGCCTCCCAAAGTGCTGGGATTACAGGCGTGAGCCACTATGAGAAGGTTTTAAGCAAAGAAGAGATGGGGTTTGGTTTATTATTTTAAGACTCAGCTCAGCTGAGCGCGGTGGCTCACGTCTGTAGTCCCAGGACTTTGGGAGGCCGAGGCAGGTGGATCACAAGGTCAAAAGATCGAGATCATCCCGGCCAACATGGTGAAACCCTGTCTCTGCTGAAAATACAAAAATGAGCTGGGCGTGGTGGCGCGCGCCTGTAATCCCAGCTGCTCGGGAGGCTGAGGCAGGAGAATCGCTTGAACCTGGGAGGAAGAGGTTGCAGTGAGCCGAGATCACACCACTGCACTCCAGCCTGGCAACAGAGTGAATAAAAAAAAAGAAAGACTCAGCTCATGTCTTCCACGGGGAGCAGGTCTGCTGGAGGCTGGGGTGGAGGTGATGGGCGGCTGGAGAGGAGGCAAGCGCTGCGTCCGCCTGGACAGAGACTTGGGTAGGGCCCCCTCTGCGCTAGGCCGGTACCTTGCACTTTCAGTCACTGTCCTCCAGGGCACGTTAGTCCTCCAGCAACGAGCCGGCCTTCCACCAACTCTCAAGCCAGGTCTGACTGATGCAGGAGTTTCACTCTCCCGAACCCCAGTGACATTGGAACCAAAGCCATCCTCCACTCTAGCCCCTGAGGCATCTACCCAACACACAGCTCTGAGCATGGCCCTCTCCCGCTCACACACCCTCCATGGCTCCCCACTGCCCTTATGAGAAAGTTCCAGCACCCAGCCTGTCATTCAAGTCCCCCTCCCAAATGAGCTCTTGCCCGCTTCTCTCTCTTCAGTAAATATCTCTGACTAGAAGGACCTTTTCCCCTTCTTCACCAAGCCAACTCCTATTCAAACATCAAAACCCAGTTCAAAAAGTCCATTCCTCTAGGAGTCCTCCCTGCCATTCCTCTGGACTCTCATAGTCACTATCCTGCTCCTCCAGTTCAGACTCCACGGTGTTGGAGGTATATACATGTATCTATATATGTATCCGGATTTGTCTCCTCCAGGCTAAAGGCCTCTCTGGATCAGGACCAGGAATGGACAGTAAGGTTTGGTGAGAGAGATGTCACTGACCCCCTCCACAACCCCACAGCTTCCCTCAACAACTTCCTCTCAGGCTGCCCCAGCTGATACCCTGCCCAGAAATACATGCGCATGCAAATTCAGCCACCCAGCGTTGACCTGTCTCGGCCCCAGGTGTGAAGGGCCAGGCAAAGAACGCGGAGGCGGCAGGCCCAGAGCGTGCATGTATATTTGTAGTCACATGCAAATCCCTGCCGGAGCCGCAGACAGACCCTGGTGGCCCATTCTCCAGATGTTGGTGTGATCGGAACTGCTGGGGGAGGTGGCGGAGCAGGCTGAATGTGCCAGGCACGAGGGGGGAAGCTGAGGTTTGGGGAAGGCCTCTTCTGCACATATATACTCTTCCCGCTTTGTCCGGCCAGAAGGCAGAGAGCTGTGGTGTCTGCCCAGCATAGAGGTAGAGAGGTAGACCTATGGACCAAGGAATGGGGCAGGGAAGAAAGAACAGGAGGAGAAACCCAGGAGAGCTTCTTGGGGGAGGAGGCATGTAGTTGGATGTAGATGCAGAGACTGAACGGGAGCCTGAGCAAAAGGAGAGGGAGGTGGACATTTGACACTAAGAGTCCAGCCTTCGTTCCTACCCCTTTGGTCACACCCCCATACTTAGCATTTATTAAGCATCAACTTGTGTCAGTCACTGAGCCAAGCTGACCTCAGAAGATGTAGAAAGCTTAGGTAGACCCACAACCATAGAAGATCAGAAAAGTGACTCCGGACCCACCATTAAAAAGGCAATAAAGTGGGCCAGGCACGGTGGCTCAGACTTGTCATCCCAGCACTTTGGGAGGCTGAGGAGGGAAGATTGCTTGAACCCAGCAGTTCAAGACCAGCCTGGGCAACACAGCAAGACCCCATCTCTAAAAAGAAAAAATGTTTTAAGGCAATGAAGTTCAAGGTTGCAGTGAGCTTTGAGCCACTGCACTCTAGCTTGGGCAACAGAGAGAGACTCTGTCTCTAAAAAATAATAATAATTTCGGCCAGGCGCGGTGGCTCACACTTGTCATCCCAGCACTTTAAGAGGCTGAGGTGGGCGGATCATAAGGTCAGGAGTTCAAGACCAGCCTGGTCAACACCATGAAACCCCATCTCTACTAAAAATACAAAAATTAGCTTGGCGTGGTGGCTGGCGCCTGTCATCCCAGCTACCTGGAAGTCTGAGGCAGGAGACTCACTTGAACCCGGGAGGCAGAGTTTGCAGTGAGCCGAGATTGTGCCACTGCACTCCAGCCTGGGCAACAGAGCAAGACTCCACCTCAAAAATAATAATAATAATAATTTCAAAATTAAAATAATAATTTAAAAACATGTTTTAAGGCAACAGGCCCAGGTGGTTTTATAGATATTTCCTCAAATCTCACAGAACAGGAAAGGGCAATGTTATTTCAACGAACTTAGATCTTTGAAATAGACAGGATCTGCCCAAGTCATTTTTGTTTTTGTTTTTGAGATGGAGTCTTCCTCTGTTGCCCAGGCTGGAGTTCAGCGGTGCCATTATAGCTCACTGCAACCTTGAACTCCTGGGCTCAAGCGATCCTCCAGCCTCAGCATCCCGAGTAGCTGGGATTACAGCTACATGCCACCATACCCAGCAAAGTTTAAAGAGTTTTTTGTAGAGACGGGGATTTGCTATGTTGCCCAGGCTGGTCTCGAACTCCTGGCCACTCCCAGCTACTTCCAGATACTTGAGAGGCCGAGGCAGGAGGATTGCTTGAGGCTGGAAATTGGAGACCGGCCTGGGCAACATAGTGAGAACCTGTCTACAAAAAAAGTCAAAGTTAGCTGCATGCGGTGGCACACACCTGTAGTCCTGGCTATGCGGGAGCCTGAGGCGGGAGGATCCTTTGAGCCCAGGAGTTCAAGGTTACAGGGAACGACGATCTTGCAAGCTTTTCCACGTCCAGCTCTCACGCATGGCTGGTGGTAGATGAAAAAGGGATAATCACTTGGACAGCTACTAAATCTGAATATCTACTAAATCTGAACAGAGGGCTACCCTGTGACCCAGCAATCCCGCTCCTCCAGGTTTAATATTTGCCCAAGAGATATGTGTCCAGCTGCACCCAAGGACACAGACAAGAATGTTTTCTGAAGCTTCGTACATCATCGCTTCAAACTGGAATCAATCCGGAAGCCCTTAATGCGAGAGTTCATCAACACATTCTCATCGACTCCCTGATCAGTTACAGACAGTACAGAAAAGGGCTGCTCTCTCACTCCACGAAACCACGTGGATGAATCTCAGAGACCACTGGCTAACTTGACGATCCTGGACTCCACCGAGCGGACGCACTGTGTGATCTTATTTACATGAAGTTTCAGAACAATCAAAACTCACTGATGAGGTGGGGCGCGGTGACTCATGCCTGAAATCCCAGCACTTTGGGAGGCCGAGGTAGGAGGATCACTTGAGGTCAGCAGTTTGAGATCAGCCTGGCCAACATGGTGAAACCCCATCTCTACTAAAAATACAAAAATTAGCCAAGTGTGGTGGCAGGCACCTGTAATCCCAGCTACTTGGGAGGCTGAGGCAGGAGAATCGCTTGAACCCAGGAGGTGGAGGTTGCAGTGAGCCGAGATCGCACCACTGCACTCCAGCCTGGGTGACGGAGCGAGACTCCATGTTAAAAAAGCAAAACAAAACAAATAAAACAAGCAAACAAACAAAAAAACCCCCTCACTGATGCTGATGGACATCAGACAGCACAGCGGTCACCTGAGCAGAGGCTGTGATTAGGCAGTGCCCCAAGGGGGAAGTCCCAGGGGCTGGGGACGTCCTGTCCCTGGGTCCAAGGTTTGGGTGCACAGATGTATTCAGTATGTGCAAATGTGTTGAGCTCAACTCTAGTGATCTGTGCATTTTTCTTTGTATGATTTATTTCAAAAGGAAAATTTTCTTTCTTTTTTTTTTTGAGACGGAGTCTCGCTCTGTCACCCAGACAGGAGTGCAGTGGACAATCTCAACTCACTGAAACCTCCACCTCATGGATTCAAGTTATTCTCCTGTCTCAGCCTCCTGAGTAGCTGGGATTACAGGCACCCGCCACTGTGCCTGGCTAATTTTTGCATTTTTAGTAGAGACAGGGTTTCACCATGTTGGCCAGCCTGAACTCCTGGCCTCAGGTAATCCGCTCACTTTGGCCTCCCAAAGTGCTGGGATTACAGGCATAAGCCACTGTGCCCAGCCTAAAAAAAAAAATTATTTTTTATTTTATTTATTTATTTATTTATTTATTTTTTGAGACGGAGTTTCGCTCTTGTTGCCCAGGCTGGAGTGCAATGGCGCGATCTCGGCTCACCGCAACCTCCGCCTCCTGGGTTCAGGCAATTCTCCTGCCTCAGCCTCCTGAGTAGCTGGGATTACAGGCACGCGCCACCATGCCCAGCTGATTTTTTGTATTTTTAGTAGAGACGGGGTTTCACCATGTTGACCAGGATGGTCTCGATCTCTTGACCTCGTGCGTGATCCACCCGCCTCGGCCTCCCAAAGTGTTGGGATTACAGGCGTGAGCCACCACGCCCGGCTATTTATTTATTTTTAATAAAGTACACTGACAAAAAAAAATTTTCTTCTTTAAATCTAGCCGGTCATAGTGGTACCTGCCTGCAGTCGCAGCTACTTGGGAGGCTGAGGCGGGAGGACCACTTGAGCCCAGGAGGTGGAGGCTGCAGTGAGCTGTGAGTGGGCCACTGCACTCCAGCCTGGGTGACAGAGTGAGACCCTGTCTCTAAAAATAAAAGAGCTCCCTGCTGCTTATGGCTGCTGTGGGGAGCAGTGTCTGTTCAGGTTGGTGTGAGGTAACAGGAAGAGGCTGTGCCAGTGGGAAATACGGAGTTTGAATGGAGACGGGGGTGACACCTGGGCAGAAGTGGACTGTTCATTTGGTGACCAAGGGGCAGGATGGCTGGTGGCCTGGGATACAAGATGAGCCTGCTGGTCCCAGGCCTGAGCGATGTCGGGGGCCAGGGGGAACTGGGAGGACAAAAGAGCTCAGAGTGCAGAGGCATCAGAAACTTTCTGGCAGTATCTGTGGTCACTAAGTCAATCAACAAACATTACCCCGAAGTCCTTCAAGCCATAGCCTATCATCTCCCCAGCCTGGCGAGGTCTCTTGGCCCCCTAGTAATGGAGATGGGGTGCCGAAAGGAATCCCTCCCACTGACCCTTCCCCTCTGGCCTCTCTACGTGGTAGAACTCAGTTTTCTCCCCTGTTAATTGGGGATGGGAATCCTTCTTCCACCACCTGGGGAGCAGGTGAGGAGAGGGGATCTAGTGACTTCTTTTTTTTTTTTTTTTTTTTTTTTTTTTTTAGGGGGGCGTTGTCTTTTACGCCCGAGGGGGGTGGGGCGATCTCGGCTTGCTGCAACTGCTGCTTCCCGGGTTTAAGCAATTCTCCTGCCTCACACTCCCGAGTAGCTGGGATTACAGGCGCGCAGCACGACACCCGGCTAATTTTTTACATTTTTGGTAGAGACGGGGTTTCGGCAAGTTGGCCAGGCTGGTCTCGAACCCCTGACCTCAAGCGATCCGCCCGCCTCCGCCTCCCAAAGTGCTGGGATTACAGGCTTGAGCCACCGCGCTTGGGGCCCCTACTGAACGTTTTTTTCTGGCTTCTGGGAAGCCAAAAGGAAGAAGGGCCGGTCCTCGGAACTGGGGGCGCTGAGTCAGTGCAGGATCCTGCAAGACCACCTTGAAACACTGTCATCAGCTGCCGCTTCCTCCCCCGTAAAATGGGTCACAGGACCCTAACCTCACAGGCTTTGCAGCAGGGGTCTAAGAGAAAGGATCAGGAACAAGTCGAGTTCCCTTTCTTGGCACCCCAGCGGGACTTTACGGGGGGGACGAACTGATCACTCCGCCAGGCCCCTGAGCCCGCAGGCAGGCCACGGTTTGCCGGAGGAACCTAGGCCGGGAAAGGAGAAGTGAGAGGCAGGTGGGGTGGGCTGGGGGGAGGGGAGGGCCCGCGGGAGGCGGTGAAGCGGGGAGGGGCGCTGCTCCCCGGCTCTGCAGCCAATCAGGCCTGCGGCCCCGCCTCACGCAACCCGGGCTGTGGTTTCATCACCTGCTCCCCAAGTACCTCATTACGGGCCACAGGAAGAGCCCCTTGGAAAGCCAGGACACCCCTCCCCTCTCCTGGGGGCTCCAGCGGCTCAGACCCCAGCTGCAGGCGACCCTCCCTCCCCAGCCAGAGTCCTGGGCCCGCTGGGGGGCTGGGGGCCTGGGGGCCTGGGGAGGTGGTGCCCAGGTGGGGGGCACCTAGGTGACCTGGCGGCCTGGCTCAGTGCACAGCGGTCCCTGGATCCCCGCATCTGCCCTCGGGGACTTAGAGGAGAGGGTGGGCTCCAGCAGTAATCTCATGTCACCTAGCTTCTCTGGAACTCAGTTTCCTCCCTCAGAAAGTGGGGGGCAGCAGGGGCCACCTGGCTGAACGGAGGGGAGGGGCTTCACAGTGGGGTACTTGATAGATGCGGGGAGCATTTGTGGTCACTGGGCCCTGATGTCCCTCAGAAGGCCTTGGGGTCACCTCTCCATCCCGGGGAAACCCAGCTTAGAGTGACGGCCCCGAGAAGTCCCTGGCAGGGTGCTGGGGGACAGCGGCGGACGGGGTTGGGGTCACTCCATCCTTGTACGGGCATAACGGAAGTTAGAAATATTCCCCACACACGGAGACCCCCAAACATAAGCAGAGCCGCACAAAACCCACAGGTGCCTGAAACATAACAGATCCCCCAAATACACAAGGATTCCTCCAAAATACACCCTGGTCCCTCTGCATAGACAGACTCCCCAAAACACTCACACTCATCCAGATGCCCCAACACATGCCTATCTGCCAAATGCACAGACTCGCCCCAGGCACATACAGATCTTCCTGAACACATGGCTGTCCCCCGAATACACAAAGATCCCTTCCTCCTCAACAAGGTGGAGTTCCGCCCCCCCCACCCCGCCCGCCAGACACATGCAGACTCTTGCAAACATATAGACTCCCCCCAGTCTATGCTGGTCCCCCATCACACAGGTGGGCCCCCCCCATCACTGCAGTGATATCACCCACACCCTGGTTTTCTTCTTTTTTGTTTTTTTGTGAGGACAGGGTCTTGCTCTGTCACCCAGGCTGGAGTGCAGTACCGCAATCTCAGCTCACCGCAGCCTCTGCCTCCCGGGTTCAAGCGATTCTCTTGCCTCAGCCTCCCCAGTAGCTGGGATTACAGGCATGCACCACCATGCCCGGCTAATTTTGTATTTTTAGTAGAGGTGGGGTTTCGCCATGTTGGCCAGGCTGGTCTCGAACCCCTGGCTTCATGTGATCTGCCTACCTCGGCCTCCCAAAGTGCTGGGATTACAGGCCACCATACCTGGCTGGGTTTCTTCTTTTTAATTATTATTATTTTTTGAGATGCGGTCTCGCTCTGTTGCCCAGGCTGGAGTGCAGTGGTGCCATCATAGCTCACTGCAGCCTCCAACTCCTGGGCTTAAGCAATCCTCCCTCCTCAGCCTCCCCAGTAGCTGGGGCTACAGATGCATACCCAATTTTTACCTGAACTATGCCCAGATTTTTTTTTTTTTTTATAGAGACGGGGTTTTACTTTGTCACACTGGCTGGTCTTGAACTTCTGACCTCAAGCTATTCTCCTGCCTCAGCCTCCCAAAGTTCCGGGATTACAGGTGTGAGCCACCTCACAGGCCTGGCTTCCTTCCCGAGGTAGGATGGTCTCCAACCACTGAAATGCAGGCTGCGGGCATAGATGTGAATGGGTAGTGTGTGAATCCAGGAATCTTAGACTGCTCCAGCTGGAGAAGGACCCATGGAGGTCCCTTTGGCGTCCATGGGGAAACTGAGGCCCAGTGGGGAGCCCTCGGACCGCCTTCCAACCTCTCCCTGGGCCTGCTCCTGGAAGGGACAGCTCCTGTTTGAGGGCAGGATGAGGAGTCCAGGGGACCCCCATGGCACTCCCCCACCCCGCTCTGCTCCAGGATCTCACTTTGGCCACGCACAGAGAGGCCAGGGCAGGGGCTGTGGCCCCGTCAGTCCAGGATTCAAATCCTAACCCCGCCACTTTCCTACTGCGAGAGGCAGGAGAATCCCTTGAACCCGGCTCACACCACTGCACTCCAGCCTGGGTGACAGAGTGAGACTCTGTCTCAAAAGAAAAAAGAAAGAAAAGGTGTCATCTACCAGCAGACTCCCAGTCCACCTTATGCCCCTTTGGGGCCATCTGCAACAGCAGCCCCAAACTGACCCCCCGTTTGCCCATGACTCTCGCTTTCCCTGGGTTGTGCCAGACTCCGGGACACCCTTCTAGGTTTGCCCAAGTCCAAGAGTGTCTCTGTGTCCTCCAAAGACCAGAAAACCCTCTTTCTGGAAGCACCAATCTTTAATATTTATTTTAATTTTTTGTTTATTTATTTATTTATTGAGACGGCATCTCACTCTGTCGCCAGGCTGGAATGCAGTGGCGTGAGCTCGGCTCACTGCGTCCTCTACCTCCCGGGTTCAAGCGATTCTCCTGCCTCAGCCTCCCGAGTAACTGGGGCTACAGGTGTGCGCCACCATGCCCAGCTAATTTTTGTATTTTTAGTAGAGAAGGGTTTCACCATGTTGGCCAGGCTGGTCTCGATCTCTTGACCTTGTGATCCACCCACCTTGGCCTCCCAAAGTGCTGAGATTACAGGCATGAGCCCATGCCCGGCCTATTTTAATTTTTTGAGGCAGGGTCTCATTCTGTCACCCAGGATGGAGTGCTGTGGCGTGGTTTCGACTCACTGCAGCCTGGACCTCCTAGACTCAAGCGATCCTCCCACCCCAGTCTCTGGAGTAGCTGGGATTACAGGTGCAAGATGCCACACCTGGCTAATTTTTGTACTTTTTCGTAGATCTGGGGTCTCCCAGTGTTGCCCAGGCTGGTCTTGAACTCTTGGCCTCAAGAGATCCTCCTGCCTCGGTCTCCCTTAGTGCTGGGATTATAGGTGTAAGCTACCATGCCTGGCCAAATTCAACTATTTCTGCAGCACCCATCCCTAACAGATTTTTTAGTGTGTGTTTCTTTCTCTTTTCTTTTTTTTTTTGAGACGGAGTTTCACTCTTGTTGCCCAGGCTGGAGCGCAATGGTGTAATCTCAGCTCACTGCAACCTCCGTCTCCTAGGTTCAAGTGATTCTCCTAACTCAACCTCCTGAGTAGCTGGGATTGCAGGCGGCCGCCACTGTGCTCAGCTAATTTTTCTGTTTTTAGTAGAGACAGGGTTTCACCATCTTGGCCAGGCTGGTCTCGAATTCCTGACCTTTTGATCCACCCATCTTGGCCTCCCAAAGTGCTGGGATTACAGGTGTGTGTGAGCCACGGCGCCCAGCCTGCTGTGTGTTTCTTTATTGCTTTCTCTGATGAGCCTCTCGCCCTGTTGGCTCCCTAGCATCTAGTACGTAGAAGGCCCTCAGTCACCTGTCCTTGAATCAGTGAGCAAACAACTACTTCACAAACGGAAGAAACACTGGTAACTTGCTCCATCTTCTGTTTTTTTTTTTTCTTTTTTTTTTTTTTAGACAGGGTCTTGCTCTGCCACCAGACTGGAGTGCAGTGGCACAATCTTGGCTCACTGCAACCTCCGCCTCCCGGGTTCAAGCCAATCTCGTGCCTCAGCCTCTGGAGTTGCTGGGACTGCAGATGCCCGCCCCTCCACGTGGCTAATTTTTTGATTTTTTGACATTTTATTTTTTGTAAAGACAGGGTCTCACTAGGTTGCCCAGGCTGGTCTCGAACTCCTGAGCTCAAGCAATCTACCCACCTCGGCCTCCCAAAGTGCTGGGATTACGGGCGTGAGCCACCGCGCCCAGACTACTTGTTCACTTCCCACTGAAACACCTCATGGCTCACACAACAAATTTAAGGCCCTGTCTGGCCCACAGGCTGCCAGTTTGTGGCCCCTGCTCTAAACAACCTTCACAGCAAAACCGCCAACTGGACGGCACTGACGCTGCTCTCACACCAAGAAACTGACCCTCCAAAGGTCCCACTGCCCAGTGTGGGAGAAAACCACGTCCAGACGACCATCCACAGCAAACCTGGCCTGGCATAGGCACCCTCACCTGCCGAGAAGGCTTGTTCCAGCCTGGGTGTGGTGGCTCAGGCCTGTAATCCCAGCACTTTGGGAGACGAAGTGGGTGGATCACGAGGTCAGGAGTTCGAGACCAGCCTGGCCAACATGGTGAAACCCTGTCTCTACTAAAAAGACAAAAATTAGCCTGGCATGATGGTGCACGTCTATAATCCCAGCTACTCGGAAGGCTGAGGCAGGAGAATCACTTGAAGCCGGGAGGCGGAGGTCGCCCAGCACCTGGAGCCAAGAGAGACCCCGCACTCTGAATTTGACTCCGCTGTCCCCATGGGGGCTGGAGTCCAAGGCCCTCTAAGGCCCCCGTTGATGTCCCCTAAGCCACAGTAGTGGCTGCAGGGACAGCCCGAGGTTTTCCTCTCTTTGTTCCAGAGAAAGATCTCCCTGTGGGGCCTCAGAAATTTGTCCCCAGACACCCCAGCCTCCCTGTTTGGGAAATTAGCACATCTGTCAGCGCTGGGCAGAAGGGACTCTGTGCACAGCCTGGCAGCCCCAAGATGCAGCCAGCAGGGACCCCGAGATGGGGCTTTAGGACATTGCCAGCCCCCAATGTCTTCCCACAGAAATGTCTGGGAGCCCATCAGGTGCCGGGGATGCAGGAGCAGGGGGTAGACAGAGCCAGGCCTCCCCCATCATCCAGTCTGATGGAGGAGGCAACAGTGGCCACATAACCGTATCTGGGCAAAAGGCCTTTGAAGAAGAAATTCAACAGGGGGAGGGAGCGGAGGGTGGCAGGGAGAGAGCTGCTTTGGACAGAGGGTCCAGGAGGGCCTCTCTGCAGAGGGGTGGTCTCGAGGAGGACAGGATATCAGGCATAGGGTGGTGACATGAAGGGGCGCCGCGCCTGTAGTCCCAGCTACTCAGGAGGCTGAGGTATGAGAAATGCTTGAACCCGGGAGGTGGAGGTTGCAGTGAGCCGAGACTGCGCCATTGCACTCAAGCCTGGGTGACAGAGTGAGACCCTGTCTCTGAGGTGTCTCAGAGAGGTGGGAGCCAGCTTGCCTGGTGGACATGATGGCAGGTGCAAAGGCCCTGAGGCGGGACTGATGGACAGGTGGGCTCCAGGAGCAGGCAAGCTCCATGTGGCGGGGGTGGAGTGAGCAAGGGGTGGCCAGAGACAGAGAAGGTCAGAGAGACACTGGGAGACAGAGAGAATGTGGACCGTGGAGCAATAGGGAGCCATGGAAGGTATGTGAGGAGGGGAGGACTGTGGTCTGATTCAGGATTTTCAGAAGACCCTGTGGCTGCTGTGGGAGAGGGCCTGTTGGGGCAGGAGGCCAGGCCAGTATCCAGCTAGGGATGGTAGGGCTTGGACCAGGCAGGCTGCAGCCTGGGACGGTGGGCAAGGCAGGCCCCTGTCCACGGCAGCCATGACTCTTTATTACAATCCACATCCCCAGGCCCCACCTTGACCTTGGGTGAACCTGGGCCTGGAGAGAAACAGCACCTGGCAGGGGGCGGAGAGGAAGGGGCCTGGATGGGGCTCACAGACACCTCCACATGGTCACAGTCCAGATGGGACCTTCTGTTATTGAGCGCCTACTGTCTGCCTGGGCCCACACCCCACCTCATTTACATATAAGACCTCCCTGGGCTGGGCTCGGTGGCTCACCCCTGTAATCCCAGCACATTGGGAAGCCAAGGCAGGCAGATCACGAGGTCAGGAGTTCGAGACCAGCCTGGCCAACATGGTGAAACCCCGTCTTTACTAAAAATACAAAATTAGCCGGGGGTGGTGACAGGCGCCTGAAGTCCCAGCTACTAGGAAGGCTGAGGCAGGAGAATCACTTGAAACCGGAAGGCAGGGGTTGCAGTGGGCCGAGACCCCGCCACTGCACTCCAACCTGGGCAACAAGAGCAAAATTCTGTTTCAAACAAACAAACAAACAAAAAAGGCCTGCCTGACCCCCAGACAGCCCAGGGAAGCAGAGGCAGTTGCCCTGTTTTACACAGGAGTGGGCAGGCTTCTTCCAGAGCCACATGGCGAGACCCCCAGATCCCCACTCAAGCCTTGGCTTGTACCCCAGGGCCATCCATGGCACCTCAATCTCACCACCCCCACCCAGGCTGGGAAGTGGACCTGGGCTTGTCCGGCCCAGAATCACTGTCACAGGGTCCAAGGAACTCGATCCTGGGCCCCTGAGTGTCAGGGTAACCACACAGGTCCCCGAGATGCAGCCCCAGAGAGGCCCTTTGGGGGCTGAGAAATGGGATTTAATTTCCTCGTACGCCCCATGGGGATTCACAGGCTGAGCTGGGGCGAGTTCCCTGACCCCAAAAGGGATCCCACACACATTCTAAATCGTCTCAGAAAAATGACATCTGGCTGGGCGTGATGTCTGATGCCTGTAATCCTACACTTTGGGAGGCCGAGGTGGGAGGGCCGTTTGATCCTAGGAGTTCAAGACCAGCCTGGGCAACATAGGGAGACCTCATCTCTACTAAAAAGATTAAAAAAAAAAAAAAAAAGCCAGGCATGGTGGCACCTTCCTACAATCCCAGCTACCCTGGAGACTGAGGTGAGAGGATCGCTTGAGCCCAGGAGTTCAAGGTCGAAGTGAGCCATGATTGCAACACTCAAGAAAAGAAAGACATCTGTCTCCAAATGACTCTGTGCCTCGAATCTTCTAGAAGGGCAAGGCGTGGTGGCGCACCCCTCTCATCCCGGCACTTTGAGACTGAGATGAGTGAGCTGCTTTAGTCCAGGAGTTCGAGACCAGCCTGACAACATAGGGAGACCTTGTCTCTATAAAAAAATAAATAAATAAAAACAGGCCAGGTGCTGTGGCTCACACCTATAATCCTAGAACTTTGGGAAGCTGAGGTGGGTGGATTGCTTGAGTCTAGGAATTCAAGATCAGCCTGGGCAACATGGGAAGATCCCATCTTTATTATTTTTATGTTTTTTAGAGTCAGGATTTCACCATGTTGGTCAGGCTGTAGAAGACCCCATCTTTATGAAAACTGCCTTTAAAATTAGCTGGGCACAGGTCAGGAGTGGTGCTCATGCAGGTAATCCCAGCACTTTGGGAGGCCGAGGCGAGTGGATCACCTGAGGTCAGGAGTTCGAGACCAGCCTGGCCAACATGGTGAAACCCTGTCTCTACTAAAAATATAAAAATTAGCCGGGAGTGGTGGTGGGCGCCTGTAAACCAGCTACTCAGGAGGCTGAGGCAGGAGAATCGCTTGAACCCAGAAGGCGGAGGTTGCAGTGAGCCGAGATTGTGTCACTGCACTTCAGCCTGGGCAACAGAGTGAGACTCTGTTTCAAAAAAAAAAAAAAGCTGGGAGTGCTGGTGTGAACATGTATTCCTAGCTCCGCAGGAGGCTGAGGCAAGAGGATCGCTTGAGCCCAGGAGGTAGACGTTGCAGTGAACCAAGATCACCCCACTTTACCCTAGCCTAGGCAACAGAGCAAGATGCCGTCTCAAAAAAAAAGAAAGAAAAAAACCCAGACCTCTTCTTCCATAAGGCCAGACACCCAACATGTCTACACTCATTGCATCCAAGTTTGGGGTGAACAAATGTTTTTAATTCCCTTTCTCTTCTGAATTTGCATTTTCTAGATGTCCACCTGGTTGGGTCATAGTTTAACCAAATAAATTATTTGTTGGGATGAGCAAGCAGGACTGGGTTCAACTTGCTCAGGTCACAAAGCTCAGAGAAGGGCAGCTACCTGTTGGGGGTCACACAGAGAGGAGGGAAAGGAAGCTGGGTGCCTCATCCCCGGCCTGTGTTCTTTTGGGAGGGCAGTGCTGAGGCATGGCCTTCAGCTCTATCCTTTTTCTGAGAGGTCTAGTCTCATTACCTGCCCTTAGCCTTGCCTCCTGAAAACCAGCTTCCTGCTCTCTAAGGCGACACCCCCAGATCCTACATGTCCTGAAATTCTGTTTGCTGGAGGCCAAGCTTCCCCCCATCAGGGGACGTGAGGGAACAAGGCTGCCTTTTTAGAAAGCCCCTTTGACTTCTGGAAATCAGTCCTCACACACTGGTCCTGTGAAATCAAAATACTTTTTTGTATCCAGTTTCCTTCCCTCCAAGAGTCTGGGGGTTCTTGTCCCGAATGCCCAAGGTCCAGGGGCCCTGCCCTTCCCCAGGGATGATTCTTGGTCAGGCTAGCCTGAGGCCTTATTATTTTTTGTTTCTTTTCTTTTCTTTTTTTAGAGACAGGATCTCACTCTGCCACCTAGGCTGGAGGGCAGTAGCCCAGTCATAGGCTCACTGCAGACTCGAACTCCTGGGATCAAGAGATCCTCCTGCCTCAGCCTCCCGACTAGCTGGGACTATACCCATGAGCCACCACGCCCGCCGAATTAAAAGAAAATCTTTTTGGCCGGGCAAGGTGCCTCACTCCTGTAATCCCATCACTTTGGGACGCCGAGGCGGGCACGTCGCATGAGACTGGTCCGGCCAACATGGTGAAACTGTCTCTACAAAAAAAATGCAAAAATGGGACCGGGCGTGGTGGCTCACGCCTGTAATCCAAGCACTTTGGAGGCCAAGGCAGGCAGATCACCTGAGGTCGGGAGTTCAAGACCAGCCTGATCAACATGGTGAAACCCCGTCTTTAAAAAAAAATAAAAAATAAAAAAATGCAAAAATGGCCGGTCATGGTGGCACACGCTGGAAGTCGCAGCTACTCTGGAGGGTGAGGCAGAGAATCAATCACTTGAGTCTGGGAGGCAGAGGTTGCGGTGAATCGAGATGTGCCACTGCACACCAGCCTGGGTGACAAAGTAAGACTCTGTCTCAAAAAAAATTTTTTAGGGGAGGTCAAGGAGGGCAGATCACCTGAGATTGGGAGCTCGAGATCAGCCTGACCAACATGGAGAGAAACCCTGTCTCTATTAAAAATACAAAAAATCAGGCAGGGTGCAGTAGCTCACACCTGTAATCCTAGAACTTCGGGAGGCCAGGGTGGGTGGATCACCTGAGGTCAGGAGTTCAAGACCAGCCTGGCCATCATGGTGAAACCCCATCTTTAAAAAAAAAAGAAAAAAGAAAAAAATATATAAAAAATTAGCCAGGCATGGTGGCATGCCTATAGTCCCAGCTACTCAGGAGGCTGAGGTAGGAGAATCGCTTGAACTTGGGAGGTGGAGGTTGCGGTGAGCCGAGATTACACCATTGCACTCCAGCCTGGGCAACAAGAACAACTCCATCGCAAAAAAAAAAAAATTTTTTTTTCAAAGGCTGGGTACAGGGGCTCATGCCTGTAATCCCAACACTTTGGGAACTTGAGGTGGGTGGATCATTTAAGGTCAGGAGTTCAAGACCAGCCTGGTGAACATGGTGAAACCCCATCACTACTAAAAGTACAAAAATTAGCCGGGCGGTAGTAGCCCATGCCTGTAATCTCAGCTACTCGGGAGACTGAGGCAGGAGAATCACTTGAGCCTGGGAGGTGGAGGTTGCAGTGAGCCAAGATTGCCACTGTACTCCAGCCTGGGTGACAGAGTGAGACCCTGTCTCAAATTTTTTTTTTTTTTTTTAAGAGTAGGGGTTCTTGCTATGTTGCCCAGGCTAGTGTCAAACTCCTGGGCTCAAGTGATCCCCCTGCCTCAGCCTCCCAAAGTGCTGGGATTACAGGCATGAGCCACCACACCTGGCCAGCTATTTCTGACTAATTGGGTCGGCAACTTGGAGTTAAGAGTGGCCAGGGACCCAGGTCACCCATATCTGCAGCCCTGGACCCCAAAAGGGATAGGGAGGGAGGGCTGCCACCATGAAAGTAATGCTGCCACCACCTTGTCGTGCTAACAACCACAGAGGGCTGCAATTCTTGTTCCTGTACCCAAGTCCCAGATACAGTCATTGGGGCAGAGGGAGGAGGGTTAGCCCAGCAGCTGTTGCTCCCCCATTCCAAGGCTTTGTGCCTACCGTCCTGCTGTGACAAACGCGCATACACCCACAGCAGCTTCCTGTGTCTGGTTGTGCACCAGGAGACTCGCTAATGCCAAAGAGATGTGCACCAGGAGAGAGGGACATCACATGTCACAGCATAGAGCTCACAGACACATAACAGGGCTCACAGCGTCACGATTTTGGACATACAACTAACTCTCCAACTTCCCAACTCACACCAAACCTTAGACGCAGAGCCCTTGGACACACAACTTCCAGACCTACACCCTTCAGACACACATTCCTTGGAGACACAAACCCCTCCTACTACAACCTCCGGGACTCACACCCCACGACACACACCCCTTCAGACACACACCCCACCCTAGGACGCCCAGCAGCACAGCCGGACCGCCAGAACCTACCCAGTCCGCAAAAGCCGCTCAGAGGACGCCGCAGGACTCTCAACCCGACACGACACGCACCTGCTCGGCCTGGGCCCTGGGGCGCTGGGAGCACCGACCCGCGGCGGCTGCGCGAAGATCAGGGGCCCGCGGCCGCAGGTGCCTTGGGAGCAGGGCGGCCCCGCCCCCGGGAGCTGATTGGGTGGGGCGGGATTATTTGCATAGAGGGTGTCACCCTGGAGGCGGTGATGGGCGGGCACGTGGGCGCGGCCCCGCCCCGGGAGTTCAGAGGTCTGGGACTCAGACGCCAAAGGATGCTGGGGCGCCAGAGGTGGGGGCGCGGAAAAGGAAGAAGCAGGACGGAGAGAGGGGGGCTGGATCAGACCGGCTAGGCTTTCCCCGGCCTCACTGGGCGCCCTTGACCTTGCTGCCGACCCCTGACCCTACTGTGATCCTAACTCTAACTCGAAACCTGTTCCTAACTCGCCCTAACTTGCCTGGATTAATTCCATCCTGCGTGAAATAAGACTCCGATCCCGGCCCCTGTCGGCCGGAGGAATCAAGCCCTTCTCGCAGGCAACGCTGACCCTCGCAGGTCAGCGGAATGGAGGGACTGCAGGACCGGGCTCTGGGGTCGCCTGTGTGACCTCAGCTGTGCCTCCCGGGGCCAGACATATGTCCCCATGTGTCCCCACAGGGAGTGACAGACCCTCCGCTGCTTCTGGTGTCTCGACCCCGCTCTGTCCGCCTCTCCACCATCCCAAGACCACCACACTGCTTCCACCAACCACGCTCCCATCCTTCCCTCTCCTTGCTAGAAGCTGTTTTCTAAACTTTGAAGATCAGCTGTGAGGGGCCTTCCAGGATTGGACCCCAGCCCAGACCTCTAAATCCACCCCTTCCCCTGGGATCCCAGCACAGGACAGACCCAGAGGAAGCTCAGAGGGGGGGTGGTGAATGCATCCGTGTGAAAAGAATTGCAGGACAAAGATGGCTCTGGGATGGGCACTTCTGGAGAAGCCCCCCATCTGGGGCGGGCAGGGGCTCCATGCATTCCTCTAGCCCTGGGGGGTCAGGCCTGGGCCAGAAGGAGGCTGGGACAGGCCAGAATGGGGGACAAGGGCTGTGCCAGAGGAGTCAGGGTTTCTCAGAAGAGGGGGCATTTGTGTTGGGCTTTTTTTTTTGAGACGGAGTCTCGCTCTGTCACCCAGGCTGGAGTGCAGTGGCAAGATCTAGGCTCACTGCAACCTCCGCCTCCCGGGTTCAAGCGATTCTTCTGCCTCAGCCTCCTGAGTAGCTGAGACTACAGGTGCATGCCACCACACCTGGCTAATTTTTGTATTTTTAGTAGAGAGAGGATTTCACCATATTAGCCAGGCTGTTCTCGAACTCCTGACCTTGTGATCTGCCTGCCTTGGCATCCCAAAGTGCTGGGCTTACAGGCATGAGACACTGTGCCCAGTCTATGTAGGGCTTTCAAGTACGTGTAGGAGTTTGCCACTAGGAGAAAGGCTTTTCTTGTTTTTTCCTTCAAGACAGGATCTCACTTCATTGCCCAGACTGGAGTGCAGTGGCATGATCATAGCTTACTGCAGCCTCGACCTCCTGGGCTCAAGCAATCCTCCCAACTCAGCCTCCCCAGCAGCTGGGACTACAGGGATGCCCCGAGCTAATTCTGTTTTTTGGTTTTTTTAGAGAGGTCTTGCTATGTTGCCCAGGCTGGTTCCAAACTCCTGGGCTTAAGAGATCCTTCCACCTCGGCCTCCCAAGGTGCTGGGATTACAGATGTGAGTCACTGCGTCAGACCCGAGAAGGGCTTTTTCAAGAGGGACCAGCACTTGCAAATGTGCAGAGGAAGAGCACAGAACATTCTCTGGCCGGGGAGATGAGGAAGGTGAAGCCAGAACAGCAGGCAGAGGATGGAGAGCAGGGGTGCTGTAAAGCTGCCAGGTGTCCACCCCCTCCAGAGACGAGAGCGGCTGGTTTCCCAAAATCAGGGGAAGGCATGTGGCAGATGCCGATGTGGGGGACACTGAGACAGGGTGCCTGGGAGGCTCGTGTCTCTCCCCACACCTCAGTTTACCCACCTGTGACATGGGCAGTGTGGACCTCTGGTCTGGGCACAGCTTTCTCTTTGGACATGAAAACTATAGCATTCACACTGTGTCATCATGGGCCCTCCTGTCCCATCCATTGCCTAGTGCCACACACTCAGGTGTCCAGAGGACACACAGGGGCCTGGGCCAGGCTGGGGGCTTCTGCCTCCACTCCACAGTGTAGAACAAGGCTCGGGGAGTGTGGAGGCGGCTGGGGAGCCCGGGGGCCCCCCGAGGGCTGCTCTGTTTACCCGCGGTCGCCCGCCTGCCTCTGATGCAACAGGCAGGCTCTGGTTACGTGAGGCCGGCAGCTGGGCCAGCTCTGGGGGAAGGGCTAGCCGGGCAGAGCGAAGCTGGCCGGGGCTGGCCCATGCACCCCAACCCCCCGGCCCCCTCCTTCTGGTGGGCATCATCTTCTGTTATTCAGAGTCTGTGTCCGTCCTTTGGCCTCTGTTCCTATCCTCTACCTTCCCCAATCACTAATTGTGTCCCCTAGCAGGGCCACGAAGAGTCTTAACCTCATTCTTCTCAGATGAAGGAACACCCTTATTTGCTAGAGTAAGAGGTTGGAGGGTAGAGGGCAAGGTTGTGGGCAGGAAGGGATAGGATAGAAAGGGCCAGAGTGGGTGGCGAGGGAGAAGGGGGACCTGGGAGGAGGCTGGGAGATGGGGGAGGCAGCAGGTGGAGGATGGATGAAGGAGGAGGCTGAGGTAAGAGGAGAAGCTGCCCCGCTCTGTCTCCCTCCTCCAGAACCTCTCCTGTCTCCCAGGGGAAGGCTTTGAAGGACCTTCCATGGCAAGGATGTGTGGCCCAGTGGGTAGGGAGGGCCTCCGAGGTTAAAGAACCCCGAGTCGCCCTCCCAGCTGTGCTGCCCCCTCCCTGTGTGACCTCAGGATGGTCACTGCATCCCCAGGGCCTCTTTGCACATGTGAAAAGTGCGCATAGGCCAGGCACGGTGGCTAATGCCTATAAGCCCAGTATTTTGGGAGGCCGAGGTGGGTGGGTCACTTGAGGCCAGGAGTTCGAGACCGACCTGGCCAACATGGTGAAACCCCATCTCTACTAAAAATACAAAAATTAGCCAGGCATGGTGGCACATGCCTGCAATTCCAGCTACTCAAGAGGCTGAGGTAGGAGAATTGCTTGAACCTGGCAGGAGGAGGTTGCAGTGAACCAAGATCACACCACTGCACTCCAGCCT
>NW_022437167.1:631927-636686 GCF_009761245.1 Sapajus apella | reverse complement strand
AAAAAAAAAAAAAAAAAAAAGAATTGGGGTAATAGCAGCCCTCAAGGCCCACCTACAATGTTCCCTCCTCCAAAGGTGTTCCCATCCTCTTACCACTTGAGGTCCCTCTACCTCGCCGTCCCTCCTTCCAGCTTAGCACTGACCCAGGGGGTAGGGTAGAGTGTGTGCCTGCCTCTGTCTCCCCCAGCCTGGGGGTTCCTTGGGCCCCGACCCAGTGCATGGTGGCACCAAAGGGGTGTCTCCATGGGTTTCTTTCTTTTCTTTTCTTTTTTTTTGAGACAGAATCTTGCTCTGTCGCCCAGGCTGGAGTGCAGTGGCTCGATCTCTACTCACTGCAACCTCCACCTCCTAGGTTCAAGCAATTCTCCTGCCTCAGCCTCCTGAGCAGCTGGGACTACAGACACATGCCACCACGCCCAGCTAACTTTTTGTATTTTTAGTAGAGATAGGGTTTCACCATATTGGCCAGGCTGGTCTCAAACTCCTGACCTCATGATCCACCTGCCCAGGCCCCCCAAAGTGCTGGGATTACAGGCGTGAGCCACCATGCCCAGCCTCTTTCATTTTTTAGAAACGCAGTTGCTCTGTTGCCCAGGCTGGAGTGCAGTGGTGCAATCATGGCTCCCCGCAGCCTTAAACTCCTGGGCTCAAGTGATCCTCCTGCCTTGGTCTCCAAAAGCACTGGGATTATGGGTGTGAGCCACTGCGCACAGCCACCACGGGTTTCTTGAAGAACTGGAGAATCCCCAGGAAGGTGTAAGCTGTGAAAGTGAGTGGGGGCCACGCCTGGGGCACCCAGAAACCTTGTTCAGGGCTATGACAGGGCTAAAAAGAGGCTTTCCAGGGGCCTGAGTGTGCAGGACTCTCTAGCAACCCAGAGCAGGTCTGAAATAAAAACTAGGACTCAGACCGAGGGCTAAGGACAAACCCCGCGGACGTCTGATGCTCATCCTGACCACTGTGGACAGAGCAGGGGCAGGTCGCTGCCCTCTATGAGTCTCTTTACCCCCTCCGCAGACCATGGTTGGGATCCCTTCTGGGTGACCTCTAGCCTCCTGAGCACTGCACACTTGTTTGGATGCCCCATGGCACAGAGAGCTCACTGTCTCTCTTCTAGCTGCCCACCTATCTCCGGAGTCCTGCCAGGAGTAAATACCATTATTATTTTTTTTTTGAGATGGAGTCTTGCTCTGTGGCCAGGCTGGAGTGTAGTGGTGCAATCTCGGCTCACTGCAATCTCCGCCTCCCAGGTTCAAGCCATTCTCCTGCCTCAGCCTCCCGAGTAGCTGGGATTACCAGCGTGCGCCACCACAGCCAGCTAATTTTTGTATTTTTAGTAGAGATAGGGTTTCACCATGTTGGCCAGGATGGTCTCAATCTCCTGACCTCATGATCCACCTGCCTCAGCCTCCCAAAGTGTTGGGATTACAGGCATGAGCCACCGCGCCAGCTGGTTTTTGGGTGTTTTTTTTTTTTTGAAATGGAGTCTACCTCTGTCACCCAGGCTGCAGTGCAGTGGCATAATCTTGGCTCACTGCAACCTCCACCTCCCGGGCTCAAGCGATTCTCCTGCCTCAGCTTCCAGAGCAGCTGGGATTACAGGTGTGCACCACATCCAGCTAATTTTTGTACTTTCAGTAGAGACGAGGTTTCACCATGTAGGCCAGGCAGGCTCGAACTCCTGACGTCAAGTGATCCGCCAACCTCGGCCTCCCAAAGTGCTGGGATTACAGGTGTGAGCCACCGCCCCTGGCCAGCAAATGCTAATGAGCAAGCTCTAGGAGTGCCCTTGCCCTCCACCCTGACAAGGGAGGCTTCGAGCTCTTGTTCTCAAAGCCCTCTGGCCTCTCAGAACCTCAGTTCACTCTCTGAAAAGTGGGAGCAAGGGCCTTTAGGTTGAAAAAGGGTGGAGGGTCACAGGGTGCCCACCAGGGCCAGCCAGGACTGCAGACAATGACTGGACGGAGGCTGAGCTTCCCGCCAACGCTTTGCCTCTTGCGCCCCCTGGCGGCCAAAGTGGGCGGGATGCCCTCCAGGCAAAAAGGGCGAATCGAACGTGCAAATGAGATGCAAACTAACCAGTGTTCCCAGGAGCCCTTGGACTCGGGGTGATGAGGTGTCTGACAGTCCAAAGTCCTGATCAGACATCTTTTATTATTTTTAATTGTTTTTTGAGACACAGTTTCGCTCTTGTTGCCCAGGCTGGAGTGCAATGGCACGATCTTAGCTCACTGAAACTTTGGCCTCCTGGGTTCAAGCGATTCTCCTGCCTCAGCCTCCTAAATAGCTGGGATTACAGGCATGTGCCACCACGCCCGGCTAATTTTGTATTTTTAGTATAGACGGGGTTTCACCATGTTGGTCAGGCTGGTCTCAAACTTCAGACCTCAGGTGATCCACCCGCCTCAACCTCCCGAAGTGCTGGGATTACTGCAAGAGGCCACCATACCCAGCCCATTATTATTTTTTGAGACAGAGTCTCGCTCTGTCACCCAGGCTAGAGTGCACTGGCTCGATCTTAGCTCACTGTAACCTCCGCCTCCCAGGTTCAAGCAATTCTCCTGCCTCAGCTTCCCAAGTAGCTGGGATTATAGGTGCCCACCACTACACCCAGCTAATTTTTTATATTTATGGTAAACAGGGTTTCACCATGTTGGCCAGTCTGGTTTTGAACTCCTGACTTCAGGTGATCTGCCCACTTCAGCCTTCCAAAGTGCTGGGATTACAGGTGTGAGCCACCATGCCCAGCTATTTTTTTTTTTTATAGAGACAGGGTCTCTCCATGTTGCCCAGGCTCGTCTCCAACTCCTGGACTCAGGAGTTCCTCCAGCCTTGACCTCCCAAACTGCTGGGATTACAGGCGTGAGCCACCATACCTGGCTTAGATCCCTTTTAAGAGAGAGGACTGGGCCAGGTGAGGTGGCTCACACCTGTAATCCCAGCAATTTGGGAGGCTGAGGCAGGTGGATCACGAAGTCAGGAGTTCAAGACTAGCCTGACCGAGATAGTGAAACCCCCGTTTCCACTAAAACTACAAATTAGCTGGGCACGATGGTAGGTGCTTCTAATCCCAGTTACTCGGGAGGCTGGGGCAGGAGAATCGCTTGAACCCAGCAGCAGAGGTGAGTGAGCCAAGATCATGCCACTGCACTCCCGCCTGGCAACAGAGAGACAAAACTGTCAGTCACTGGTTGAGGTCGTACCCAGGGGGGCTATGAGTGACTCGGAGTTCTAGAAGGGTCTGGGGCCCCCGATGCCTGCCTCCCTCACCCCCCAGCCCCAGTTGTCCTCGCAGGTGCTGGGAGGGAGGTGACAATCCCGTTCTGCTGCCAGTTTCTCCTGCAGGTCTGAGCAAGACAGGGCTGGCCTGTGTGGCTCACAAATACCAGTCAGCGTTTGCTGGATAAATGGTCGCATGGAGAACAGATGGACATTGAGAGGTATCTTCAGAGCAGGTAAGAAGGGAAAAGGACTCTGGAGGCCACGCGCCAATCAGGGCCCCGGATGGGGTGGTTCTGGGCTCCTCCAACTCCTCAGCAGAGTGGAACGGTGGAGAGGCAGGGTAGTGGCACAGAGGCCCCCCAGTATGCCCTAGGAGGAGGAAAGGCAGGGCTGAACCCCCCTTCCAGGCCTTCAAACACCTTGACAGGCCCGACGCCCCAGCAGGATGCCCTGTCTCCCCTCGGGACACCCCTGCTTTTCCCACCCATCTCCAGCAACCACCCCACAGCACCAAGCTGAGTAACCCTCCCAGAGCAGTGGGACTGGGCCCTGTCTCAACCCCAAACAACCCCATCTGAGCTCCCTAATACGCTGTACTGGAATAGGGATTCTGGGGTTACGCTGTGTTGGCATACAGCTGGCACTACAGATGCATAACCTGTGGAGGCCTGGTCACCCACGCTTGGCATTCACAGCGGTCAGTGCAGGCCCTTCTGCAAACAGCAGCAGAAGCGGACTCAAAGCCATTTTGGCAAAAATCATAATTCAGAGATCGATGAAACTGAAGAATTGAAATGAAATTGGCTAGCATCAGGTACAGCTGGATCCAGGACCCCAGGCAAGGTTCTCAGGTCCACCCCCCGCCCCTCACCACCATGCTCCTGGCAGAACTCCCAGGAAAGGCCTCTCGTTGGGCCATGCGTCCAACCTGAACCAGTCACTGGGACCTAGGACACTGGCAGCTCTGATTGGCCAGGCCGAGGTGCCACATCCACCCTTGGAACTAGGGGTGGCTTCTCCACGTGGCCTGAGCACGCTGCTCGGGGCAGAATGCAAGGTGGGAAGGTAGGTCTGCGAGGGTCCAGCCTTCCTTATCCAGATGAACAAAAGGAGAACCAAGGCCGGGCGCGGTGGCTCAGGCCTGTCATCCCAGCACTTTGGGAGGCTCAGGCGGGGGGATCACTTGAGATGGCCAACATGGTGAAACCTCGTCTCTACAAAAAATACAAAAAATTAGGTGGCGGTGGGGGTGTGCACCTGCAGGCCCAGCTACCGGGGAGGCTGAGGCAGGGGGTTCACTTGAGCCAGGGAGGCAGAGGTTACAGTGAGCCGAGATCGTGCCACTGCACTCCAGCCTGGGTGACAGAGCGAGAGAGCGCAGGAGAGAGGAAAGAAGGAAAGGGAAAGAAAGGGGAATAAAAGGAAATGCAGAGAGGGCTGGTGCCAGGCCTGCGTCACACGTACATCAGAGGCAGGCAGGACCAGGAACACACCAGGCCAGGGGCTGCTCTTTTTTTTTTTTTTTTTTGAGACAGAG
>NW_022437167.1:618559-631827 GCF_009761245.1 Sapajus apella | reverse complement strand
AGCTGGGCATGGTGGCGCGTGCCTGTAATCCCAGCTAATTTTTTGTATTTTTAGTAGAGACGGGGTTTCACCATGTTGACCAGGATGGTCTCGATCTCTTGACCTCGTGATCCACCTGCCTCGGCCTCCCAAAGTGCTGGGATTACAGGCTTGAGCCACCGCGCCCGGCAGGGGCTGCTCTTCTCTGGCTGTGTCCTTATTGTTTTTGTTGGCAGGGGCAGGGGCTCGAAGTCTCACTCTGTGGCCCAGGCTGGAGTGCAGTGGTGCCATCTTGGCTCACTGGAACTTCTGCTTCCTGGGTTCAAGTGATTCTCATGCCTCAACCCCCCGAGTAGCTGGGATTACAGGTGCCGAACACCATGCCTGGCAGAGCCTCTCTGTCCATCTGTATTTGGGGTGAGACTGCCTTTTGGGGCCGTCTGGGGATGAAATGAGATGATCCCTGTGAAGACTTTAGCCCAGGGCTGGGGACATGGTGGGTGTATAATCAGGATTATTTCGATGGCAGTTATTGGTGCAAGGGCTGATGGGGACCCGGAGGTTCCAGGTGGGAGCAGGAGGAAGGTGCTGGCCGCACCCGCTCAGTCTTCAGGGTCTGCCCGGCCCAGCTGTGGTCAGGCTGGGGAGCGGGGGCGAGGGTCAGGGTTGTCTGAGGTGGCACCTGAGGGCTGAACCTGGGCCAAGATAAGGTGGAGCCTGGTGGCAGGGGTCTGGGTGGGAGTCCTGGCACTTCTGGGCATGGGCAGTGATCCTGGGTTGGCTGCCTCACCTCTCAGGGCCTTGGTTTCCTCTTCTGTAAAATGGGGCAGTGTTTAGGATCCTGGGACTGGAGAGGTGGATAACTTGACCCTGTGAAGGTCACTGACGACCCCAAGGGGCGCAGTTTTGGGGGAAAAGTGGGAATGACAGGCTCTAAGGCCCGCTGTGGTGGCTTACGCCTATAGTCCCAGGACTCTAGGAGGTTGAGGCAGGCAGGTCACCTGAGGTCCAGAGTTTGAGACCAGCCTGACCAACGTGATGAAACTCTGTCTCTACTAAAAATACAAAAATTAGCCCAGCAAGGTGGCGGGCGTCTATAGTCCCAGCTACTCGTGAGGCTGAAGTGGGAGAATTGCTTGAACCCAGGGGGCAGAATTTGCAGTGAGCTGAGATTGTACCACTGCACTCCGGCCTGGGCAACAGAGCGAGACTCCATCTCAAAAAAAAAATAATAAGGAAAGGAAGAAAAAAGAAAAAAAAAGCTCTGAGAGGGGGCATGAGGCTGGCGGTTCTGGGGAGAGGAGAAGGACTCCACAGGGACAGGGTGAGACACAGAGCGATCCTGTTGGGAGCAGCAGTGGAGGGGACAGCAGACGCTGGGGAGTGAGGAGGGCAGTGGGGCAGTGTCCTTGAGGCACAAAGTGGGGGAGACCAGGGCGTGGGGGATGGGAATGGGGAAACAGAGGCTGGGTTGGGGGTGTGGGCAGGGCTGCGTAGGGCACTGGGGTGGGCTGCTGATCCCCTCAGGCAGCCCCTCCTGTTTCAGCCCTCCTGGAAAGCTCCCACGCCACCGCTTAGCCTGTGGGATTCCTCACCACTCCACATCCAGAGCTACGCCTGCCACGAGCAGGTGCTCAGGAAGCGTTCATCAATTGCCAGAGGTGCTCAATAAATGCTCGCTGCCTACGGTGTCCAGTAAGTGCGCTCTGATTGACTGCAGCGCCTGCTAAGTGCTGTGTGACTGGACACAGGAACTCAGCTGCCTCTGGGCTCTGGGGCCACAGCTTGGAGGGCCTACAGAGGCTCTGTCTCCACCTGCCTCCCCTTGACCTCTGAGAGGACCTCCATGGCACCGAGGACAATCGCAGTGACTGGCCAACAGGCAGGGGCTCGGTAAGTCCCTGGTGTCCCTTGGACCTCCTGCATCTGCCCATCAGAGATACAGAATGATGACACGTCAGGTCTTTGCTGGCACCACACTCTCCAAGCGTGGTCAGCTGTGCCTCCCAGGTCTCACACTGCGCTTGTGTGGGCCTCTCCCATCTGGTCCTGGGCCTGGCCACGTGACTGGCTTCAACCAATGGGCCACCCACAAATGTGAAAGTGGCACTCTGCATGGGAGCTGCCCTCTGGGCTCCCAGCCACCAGAAGAAACCCGGGCTGGCCTGCTGGAGAGGCCACAAGGAAAACCTGACCCCTGCTGCCAACAGCCCCGGTTGAGGGCCCCCTCTGACTATGCAGTTGCAGCTGAGCTCCCATGAGCACCCACGGGTGACCCCCAGGGAGAGCAGCAGAACTGCCCAGCTGAGCCTAGCCCAAAGTGCAGAATCGTGAGTAGGTTAATTGCTGGGGCTGGAAACCACTGAGTTTTGAGATGCCGTGTTATGCAGCAATAGTCACTGCTCCAAAGCACATCTGTCTCTGTACCCTGCACCCTCTCAGTGACCTGATGAGCCACGTTTACTGAAGGGAAACGCAGGGACCAGAGAGGGAGTGAGTTTACTCGGTCACACAGCAGGTGGGCAGTGGATTGGCGGGGGGAGTCCCAGAGATGGGTGGGTAATTGCCACGCCAGGCTCTGCCTGCGACTGCATGGGTAAAGCAGGCTGCTGGCACGTGGTAGGACAGAGGAAATGTGGGCTCCCTTCTCTCTCTCGGGGGCTGGAAATCTCTGGGACTGGCAAAGGGCCTATGGCCTGGAAAAGGGGGAGGAAGGCGGAGAAGAGAGAGTGGGAGACATGGGCTGCCACGGTCCCTGAGCAGCAGGGTGGAACCTTCTGGACCTGTGGACACCCTCCACCTGCCACCTCCGAAACCATCCCACAAACCCAGTGAGAAAGCCCAAGTGGTTAGACAGACAGGTGTCTGGCTGGCTGCCAAGCGGGTGGGTTGGTTAGTTCAGAGCAGAGAGAGGCTCGTGGCTACCCTTGGCACTGACCTGGGTCGGGGGAGCCTGAGGGGCCCCAAGTGTCTTCCAGGATCAGGTTGAGGAGGGCGGGGGTGGTTCCTCGGGACTGGAAGAAAACATGGGCAGCATACATGAGGCCAAGGTCAGAGGCCACAAGGCCTGCTCAGCTGGCTGGAGTGCATGTTTGGGTGATACAGAGGTCTTGGAAGACCTCTGGCTTGAGATTCCAGGCATCCTCCTTAAAAGTGGGGCAAGTGGGCTGGGCGCGGTGGCTCATGCCTATAATCTCAGCTGAGATAGGTGATCACCTGAGGTCAGGAGTTCGAGACCAGCCCAACCAACATGGTGAAACTCCGTCTCTACTAAAAATACAAAAATTAGCTGGGTGGTGTGTGTCTGTAATCCCAGCTACTCAGGAGGCTTAGGTACCAGAATCCCTTGAACCCAGGAGGTGGAGGCTGCAGTGAGCCGAGATCGCACCATTGCACTCCAGCTTGGGCAACGGTGAGACTCTGTCTCGAAAAAAAAAAAAGGGGGACAAATGGCTGGGCATGGTGGCTCATGCCTCTAATCCAGCACTTTGGGAGGCCAAGGCGAGCGGATTACTTGGGCCAGGAATTTGAGACCAGCCCAGGCATTGTATCGTGACACAGTTTCTATTCAAAAATATATATATGTACTTTTTAAAAAGTGGGATGAGTCACTCCAGAGGCCGTATCTGGGACTCACTCACACAAGACTGGGCACTTTGAACCCACAGGGCTTACAAAGAGGTACTACTAGCAACGCAAGCTGCTACTAATGTCCTTCAGGAGCACTTGTTGTTTTCGCAACAGTGAGCACAAGCAGGGCATATGAAAGCATTTTTGGAAACCCTGAGTTGACAGCAAGAGGTATGGCTTTTCAGTGAAGTCTAGTTCCAACTGCCAACATCAACACGTGGCAGAGGAGCCAGAAGCCGCTCTTCAGATGCAAAAGAGCCCAGATAAACCCCTATCATGCTACCCTTTGAGGGAAGATTGCTACGCCCCCATTCTCACACACACACTCAAGTCTTGTTTTTGCCAATTCTCGTGTCCTAGTTAAGCAACACAGATGCTTTCTTTCCAAATGCCCAGCGGGGGACAGACCAGCCAGAACCCCAATCTGTGGGAGCCAGACGCATCCCAAGGTAACATTCCTGCTCCCGGCACGTGTGTGTTTGTAAGCGTGTTTATTAAATTATAATGCCAATAAAAAACAAAAAGAAGGGCCATTCCTAAAAACTCTCTCTCCAATGTTCACGGACTGTGAGTGCCTTTCGTTTTCAGAACCCTGGTCCTCGGCTCGAAGCCTCCCACAGCTCTGGGTCCCGGGACAGGGTGGAGAGAGCCCCCTGCCATCTCCCTGGCCCATCTCCCCCAGCTGGCCCACTCCAGCCACAGAAGCCATCTCAGTGCTTCCCGAACACTCCCAGGGAGCCCAGCCCCAGGGTATCTGTCCTCACCACTGCCGTGAGTGGAGCTCCCTCTGCCTCCGATCGTCTGTGTGTCACTCACGCCACCTCCTAGGAGGGGCCTCAAGGCATTGCTCCCAGCACATCTGACATGCTCTTATCTGCTGGTTGCTGTAATCCTCCCTGTGAGCCCATCTGTCTCGGTCACTGCTATGTCCCCAGGGGACAGCCCAGGGCCAGGCACACAGCAGAGCTCAGGACCTGCGTACTGAGTGACTGAACTCTCAAGTTATAGACCCCAAAGGACAAGAGGAAAGAGAAAGGTTTCTTAATAAGCGAGAAGCAGCATTTCCTAGCGTAGCTGAAAGACAGTCCTTGCGGCTGAGAGTGGCAGCGGGGGCAGGTGGTCCCAGGAGCTACCTGTGGCCCTGGGCACTGGCATTCATATGGTCCCGGATGCTGATGGCCTGTTTGAGCAGACCCTCCACGCTGCGGAAGTAGACGCTGCTGTCCACCAGGTTCTTCACGGCGCTGAAACGGAAGGACAGGCCTGATCAGCGCCCCAAACCTGCAGGTAAGGGTTCCACACCCCAGCACTAGAGGTCACCACCAAAGCTTGGTGGGTACCTCGGTGATGCTGCGGGCTTCCCTGAGGACTCACGGTGGGCTCGCGTTTTAGATTTCCCTGCTATGACTAGACGGCAACTATGCAACACAGCACACGATGGAAAGAAAACTTTGACTTCACTGCCACGGAAACATGTACCGTTTTGAAGGAGGTATCAGTGTATAAAAAAAAAAAATCTCAGCCACTACTCAGATATGAGGGTGTAAAACAAAAAAGAAAAGGCAGTATCTCTCCTGGGCACCGTGGTTCACACCTGTAATCCCAGCTACTCAAGAGGCCAAGGCAAGATGATGGCTTGAGCCCAGGAGGTTGAGACTAGCCTGGGCAACATAGTGAGACCCCATCTCTCTCTTTCTCTCTCTCTTTTTTGAGACAGTGTTTTGCTCTGTCACCCAGGCTGGAGTGCAGTGATGCGATCTCAGCTCATTACAACTTCCACCTCCCAGGTTCAAGCGATTCTCCTGCCTCAGCCTCCCAAGTAGCTGGGACTACAGGCATGTGCCACCACGCCTGACTCATTTTTTGTATTTTTAGTAGAGATGGGTTTTCACTGTGTTAGCCAGGATGGTCTCGATCTCCTGACCTTGTGATCTGCCCGCCTTGGCCTCCCAAAGTGCTGGGATTACAGGCGTCAGCCACCACGCCCCACGAACCCCAACTCTTAAAAAAAGTAAAATCTGGGGCCAGGCACGATGGCTCACGCCTGTAATCCCAGCACTTTGTGAGGTCGAGGTGGGCGGATCACCTGAGGTCAGGATTTTGAGACCAGCCCGACCAACATGGAGAAACCCTGTCTCTACTAAAAATACAAAATTAGCCAGGCATGGTGGTGCATGCCTGTAATCCCAGCCACTTGGGAGGCTAAGTCAGGAGAATCGCTTGAACCCAAGAGGTGGAGTTTACAGTGAGCCGAGACTGTGCCACTGCACTCCAGTTTGGGCAACAAGAGCGAAATTCTGTCTCAAAAAGAAAAACCTGGTTGGATGTGGTGACTCAAACCTGTAATCCCAACACTTTGGGAGGCCCAGGAGAGAGAATTATTTGAGCCGGGGAGTTTGAGACCAGCCTGGGCAACACAGTGGGGTCCCATCTCTACAAAAATTTAAAAATTAGCCAGGCATGGTGACACTTGCCTGTGGTCCCAGCTTCGTAGGAGGCTAGGGTGGGAGGATCACCTGAGCCCAGGAGGTCGAGGCTACAGGGAGCTGTAACTGTACCACTGCACTCTAGCCTGGGTGACAGAGCAAGACCCTGTCTCAAAAAAAAAAAAACAAAAAAATAGGCCGACGCGGTGGCTCATGCCTGTAATCCTAGCACTTTGGGAGGCTAAAGCGGGTGGATCACGAGGTCAGACGTTTGAGACCAGCCTGGCCAACGTAGTAAAACCATGTCTCTACTAAAAATACAAAAAAATTAGCTGGGGCGTGGTGGGCACCTGTAAGACCAGCTACTCAGGAGTCTGAGGCAGGAGAATCACTTGAACCCAAGAGGCGGAGGTTGCAGTAAGCCGAGATCACGCCATTGCACTCCAGCCTGGGTGACAGAGCGAGACTGTATCTCAAAAAAATTAAAAAATAAATAAGTAAATTAAATTTTTAAAAATACATTATTTCACTAAAGACAAATGCCCGCTGGCCTCCCGCCGAGCCCATTGATGTCTGGGGCAACTGGTGATGAAAATGTTCTTTATCCACTGAGTTGGCTGAGAGGCACTTGGAATGTAGCTAGTGAGACTTGTGAGTTGAGTATTTCATTTTTTTTCTTTTCTTTTCTTTTTTTTTTTTTGAGACAGAGTCTCACTCTGTTGCCCAGGCTGGGCACAATCTTGGCTCACAGCAACCTCTGCCTCCCAGGTTCAAGTGATTCTCCTGCCACAGCCTCCTAAGTAGCTGGGATTTACAAGTGCCTGCCACCACGCCTGGCTAATTTTTGTATTTTTAGTAGAGATAGAGTTTCACCATGTTGGCCAGGCTGGTCTCAACTCCTGGCCGCAAGTGATCTTCCCAGCTTAGCATCCCAAAGTGCTGGGACTGCAGGTGAGTCACTACGTCTGGCCGTTTTCATTTTAACGAGTTAAAACTTAAGTGTGCTTAGCCACCCATGGCCTGGGTTCCTGGATTAGATGGTACAGGTGTAGGAAGCAGAAGAAAGCACAGATTTTTTTTTTTTTTTAAACAGGATCTTGTTCTGTTGCCCGGGCCGGAGTGCAGTGGTGCAATCTCTGCCTACTACAGCCTCAACCTCCCAGGCTTAAACGATCCTCCCACCTCAGCCTCCCAAATAGCTGGGATTAAACGTGCGTGCCATAAGGCTTAGCTAGTTTTTGCACTTTTTGTAGAAATAGGGTTTCACCAGGTTGTCCAGGCTGGTCCCAAACTCCTGGGCTCTAACGATCCATCCACCTTGGCCTCCCGAAGTGCTGGGAGTACAGGGGTGAGCCACCACACCCAGCCACATTTCATTTTTTGTTAGAGGAGAGGTCTTGCTATCACCCAGGCTGGCCCTCAACTCCTTTCTTGTTTTGTTCTGATTTGAGGTTTCACTCGTTGCCCATGCTGGAGTGCAGTGGTGCAATCTTGGCTCACTGCAACCTCCACCTCCGGGGTTCACGCAATTCTCCTGCCTCGGCCTCCCGAGTAGCGAGGATTACAGGTATGTGCCACCACGCCTGACTAATTTTTGTATTTTTAGTATAGACAGGGTTTCGCCACGTTCGCTAGGCTGGTCTTGAACTCCCGACCTCAGGTGATCTGCCTGTCTTGGCCTCCCAAAGTGTTGGGATTACAGGCATGCACCACCAGGCCCAGCTCTAGAAACTCCTATTTCTTTTCTTTTCCTTGAGCTAAGGAAAATACTGTCTGTCTGGATACCCCTTGTCCCACCAAGGGGGCCAAAGCTGCCAATGGCAGAACGCTGCCCCAGGAGCAGGATTTTCTGTCTAGGCACCTTCGCCCACACAACCAAACAGCACCAGACAGCAACACACCAGGGGAACTGCTGGGAGCACTGCTCAGCCACCACCAAAATGGCCCACAGCCCATGTCAGGGGCAAACAGAACAACTAAACCAAGTCCAGGAACTTCCAAGGCCGACTGGGCAACCCGAGGCAACTGGAGTAAGGCTTGGGAATGGAAGGCAAGGGTTCAGTGACAAATAGAAACCCCAGCTGGGCGCGGTGGCTCACGCCTGTAATCCCAGCACTTTGGGAGGTTGAGGCAGGTGGATCACCTGAGGTCAGGAGTTCGAGACCAGCCTGGCTAACATGGTGAAACCCCATCTCAACTAAAAATATAAAAATTAGCTGGGCGTGGCGGCAGGCGCTTATGGCCCTCGCTACTTAGGAGGCTAAAGTGGGGTAATCCCCTGAGCCTGAGAGGGGGACACTGCAGTGAGCAGAGATCGTGCCACTGCACTCCAGCCTGGGCAACACAGTGAGACTCTGTCTCAAAAAAAAAAAGGCTGGGTGCAGTGGTTCACACCTGTAATCGCAGCACTTTGGGAGGCTGAGATGGGTGGATCATCTGAGGTCAGGAGTTCAAGACCAGCCTGGCCAACATGGTGAAACCCTGTCTCTACTAAAAATACAAAAATTAGCTGGGCGTGGTGGCACGTGCCTGTAATTCCAGCTACTGGGGAGGGTGAGGCAGGAGAATTGCTTGAACCCAAGAGTCAGAGGTTGCAGTGAGCTGAGATCGTGCCACTGAACTCCAGCCTCAGCGACGGGGCAAGACTCCATCTCAAAAAAAATAATAATAATTCAAAATAAACAGCCATATCTGTGCTTTGGGCTTCCCCCTGGCTGCCGTCCACCCCACTGGCCCATCTGTGGTCCTGGCTGTGGGAGAGAAATGCTGGTCCCCAGAGGCATCTCCCAGAATCCTTATCCCTCTCCTGTGACAGCTGGGGAGGGGCTCAGTGCAGGGAAGAGACCCATCTGGGACCCAGGCCCGGCGAATGGTGGTACAGATCACATACACCCACTCGGGTAGGCTAGGCAGAGCGGGGCTTACTGGGCAGCTGGCTGGGATGCCCAGGAGGCCAGAGCAGCGGAGGGGTGGCCCTGCAGTGGGGAGGCTGTGACACTTACCTGCAGGCGTACTCCACGGTGTAGATGGCTCCCTGGCTCTGCTCCTCCCAACGCTGCATATCTGCCTGTAGGGGGCGCACGAGATGTTTGGCAAGGGAGGCCACCCCCACCTAGAGGGCCCTCCTCCCAGCTCTCTTGGCTGGGGCTTCCCCTGAGTCCTCATGGTGGATGCAGAGCCTTTTCCTCCTGCAGCTCCCTTCTGTCACAGGTCTGGGCTTTCTGTAGACACCTGGCCACCATGCCTCAGGACCTTTACACAAACATTTCCCCCTGCCTGGCACATCCTTCCCTTAGATCGTCAGACAGCTGCCTCCTCACCATGTGGGTCGTAACTATTACAGAATGGTATGGTTTGGCTGTGTCCCCACCCAAACCTCACCTTGTAGTTCCCATAATCCCCATGTGTTGTGGGAGGGACCAGGTAGAGAAAACTGAATCACTGAGTCGGTTCCCCATCCTGTTCTCCTGATAGTGAGTTCTCACAACATCTTGTGGTTTTAATAAGAAGCCTCCCCCTTTGCTGGGCTCTCATACTTCTCCTTCCTGCTGCCATGTAAGGAAACACACGTTTGCTTCTGCTTTTGCCAAATTCTAAGTTTCCTGAGGCCTCCCCAGCCCTGTGGAACTGTGAGTCAATTAAACCTCCTTCCTATATAAATTACCCAGCAAAGAACAAACTCATACACACATCTTGCCACCTCCTTCAAAATCTACCCCAGATCTGTCCGCCACGCCTCTGGCCTGGCTATGACACCACATGCCTCCTTGCTGGTGTCCCGGCCTTGGCTCCTGCCCTGACTGCCCCTGCTCCTTCCGACAGGCCCCAGCTCACCTTGTGCTGGGCCAGCTCAGGGAGGGAGCGGCGCACGTGCTCCTGCAGCCGGTACAGGGCCACGGACGGCTCGTTGGCCAGGACGTAGACGCTTTCAGTGAACTTGTCCGTGACTGGATCCAGGGTCCATAGGTGGCAGGGGTGGGGTGGGCGTAGGGGGACAAAGTGTCAGTCTCCTAGTTGCTTCAGTGCTGAGCCCAGCCAGAACAGACAGGGCATCTGGTGTGTCCCTCAGCAGCTAGGTCAACCCTGGCCCGTGATAGGCTGGAGGAAATGGTCTCAGCAGGGCTCACTCAAAATGACATTAATTAGGCCAGGCAAGGTGGCTCACGCCTATAATCCTAGCACTTTGGGAGGCCAAGGTGGGCGGATCACTTGAGGTCAGGAGTTCAAGACCAGCCAGGCCGACATGTAAAACCCCATCTCTAGTAAAAATACAAAAATTAGGCCAGACATGGTGGTTCATGCCTGCAATCCTAGCACTTTGGAAGGCTGACGCGGGCAGATCTCCTGAGGTCAGGAGATTGAGACTAGCCTGACCAACATGGAGGATCCTCGTCTCTATTAAAACATACAAAATTAGCTGAGCGTGGTGGCGCCTGTAGTCCCAGCTACTCGGGAGTCTGAGACAGGAGAATTGCTTGAACCCAGGAGGCAGAGGTTGTGGTGAGCCAAGACTGCGCCATTGCACTCCAGTCTGGGCAACAAGAGCAAAATTCCGTCTCAAAAAAAAAAAAAAATGCTGGGTGCAGTGGCTGACGCCTGTAATCCCAGCACTTTGGGAGGCTGAGGTGGGTAGATCACCTGAGATCAGGAGTTCGAGACCAGCCTGACCAACATGGTGAAACCCCATCTCTACTAAAAAAAAAATACAAAAATTAACTGGCCATGGTGGCAAGTGCCAGGAATCCCAGCTACTCAGGAGGCTGAGGCAGGAGAATTGCTTGAACCCGGGAGTTAGAGGTTGCAGTGAGCTGAGATCGTGCCATTGCACTCCAGCCTGGGCGACAGAGCAAGACTCCATCTCAAAAAACAAAGAAACAAACAAACAAAAATTAGCCAGGCATTATGGCAGGCACCTGTAGTCCCAGCTACTCTGGAGGCTGAGGCAGGAGAATTGCTTGAACCCAGGAGGTAGAGGTTGCAGTGAGCCGAGATCGTGCCACTGCACTCCAGCCTGGGCAATAAGAGCGAGATTCCATCTCAAAAAATAAAAAGAAGACATTAATGAGAGGACAAAATGAGTGATGAGTTCATCAGGAGTGAACTTTTTTTTTTAAGAGTCTTGCTCTGTTGCTCAGTCTGGAGTGCAGTGGCGCGATCACGGCTCACTGCAGCCTCAAGCCATCGTCCCATCTCAGCCTCCTGAGGAGCTGGGACTACAGGTGCGAACCATCATGCCTGGCTAGTTTTCTTCATTATTTAACAGAGACAGGGCCTTGCTATGTTGCCCAGGCTGGTCCTGAATTCTTAGCCTCAAGTGATCCTCCTGCCTCGGCCTCCCAAAGTGCTGGGATTATAGGCGTGAGCCACTGTGCCCGGCCCCCAGTGAACTCATCTTTCCCTCCCAATCCTGCTGGTAGTGGACCCTGCTGCCCACTGCACTGCCCGGCATTCCTTTTGCCCCCGTGACCTCACCCAGGACTCTTCTTCAGAGCATGCCCACAGGAGCTGAAAGCGCCTGGAAGTTCACGCCCCGGGAGGCCCTGAGCCGCCACTCACTAGTGAGGGATCTGAAAACCTGTGTCCCTCGCTGGACACTGAACAACCCAGAGGCCTAACTTATCCCCCTGGGCTCCCCTGCAGGCCCAGCCTGAGGCCTCCATCTGCAGATTTTACCTGAGGTCGCCCCTCACTCAGCCTCCTTGCCAGCCAGCCCAGCCCTGTTTCCCCTTCTCCCCTGCAGGTGTCTCCTGATGAATTTTTATTTTTATTTTTTTGAGACAGAGTCTTGCTCTGTTGCCCAGGCTGGAGTGCAGTGGCAAAATCTCGGCTCACAGCAACCTCCACCTCCCGGGTTCAAGTGATTCTCCTGCCTCAGCCTCCCGAGTAGCTGGGATTACAGGCACCCACCACCATGCCTAATTTTTGTATTTTTAGTTGAGACAGCGTTTCTCCACGTTGGCCAGGCTGGTTGCAAACTCCTGACGTCAAGTGATCTGCCCACCTTGGCCTCCCAAAGTGCTGGGATTACAGGTGAGAGCCACCGCGCCCAGTCCTGATAAATTAATTGCACATAAATCCTCATGACAGTGTCTGCTTCAACAACGGTATTCCCAGCCAGCCAGCGGGGCCCACCTTTCTTGTCCCATCCTTGGGCAAATCCTGATAGTTCTAGTTGCACCTTTTCTACTATACCACACTGCCCTCACTGGTCCAGGCACAGCCAGGCAAGGCCATCTCCTGCCTGGATGGGACCCACCTTCTCCCTGGTCTCCCTGCTTCCCCTCCTGCCAATAGTTCAGTCTCCATGCAGCAGATGAGGCGAACTCCAAATAAACAAATCATCTATGCCCTCCCTTGCATTAAACTCTCCCATGGCTCCCACCTGCCAGAGAATAAAATCCCCTTTTCTTGCCATGGCCCATGAGGTCCTGCATGTCCCAGCTGCTGTTGACCTCCCTGCCTTCCTTGCCTCCAGCCTGGCTCTTCCTTGCACTTCCCAAAAGAACTTTCTCACTGCCAGAGAGGACAAGGTAGGAGGATCACTTGAGGACAAGAATTTGAGGCCAAAGCTGGGCGCGGTGGCTCACGCCTGTAATCCCAACACTTTGGGAGGCCAAGGCAGGCAGATCACATGAGGTCCGGAGTTCGGGACCAGCCTGGCCAACAGATGGGAAACTCCGTCTCTACTAAAAATACAAAAAATTAGCCGGGCATGGTGGCACATGCCTGTAATCGCAGCTAGTTGGGAGGCTGAGGCATGAGAATTGCTTGAACCTGGGAGGCGGAGGTTGCAGAGAGTGGAGATTGCTCCACTGCACTCCAGCCTGAGTGATAGAGCAAGACTGTCTCAAAAAATAAATAAATAAAAAATAAAGGATTTGAGACCAGCTTGAGCAATACCGTGAGACTCCATCTCTAAAAAATTAACAAAAATAGCCGGGCGCGGTGGCTCACGCCTGTAATCCCAGCACTTTGGGAGGCCGAGGTGGGTGGATCACGAGGTCAAGAGATCGAGACCATCCTGGTCAACATGGTGAAACCCCGTCTCTACTAAAACTACAAAAAATCAGCTGGGCATGGTGGCGCGTGCCTGTAATCCCAGCTACTCAGGAGGCTGAGGCAGGAGAATTGCCCGAACCCAGGAGGCGGGGGTTGCGGTGAGCCGAGATTGCGCCATTGCACTCCAGCCTGGGTAACAAGAGCGAAACTCCGTCTCAAAAAAAAAAAAAAAAT
>NW_022437167.1:608690-618459 GCF_009761245.1 Sapajus apella | reverse complement strand
ATTAGCTGGGCGTGGTGGAGCGTGTCGGTAGTCGCAGCTACTCTGGAGGCTGAGGCAGGAGGATCACTGGAGCCCAGGGGGTTTAGGCTGTGGTGAGCCATGATCATGTCACTGCTCTCTAGCCTGGGTGACAGAATGAGACCTTATTTCTAAAACAAACAAACAAAAGCCCCCAAAACAACTTTCTGAGATGATACAAATGTTACACAGTTTTTTTAGAGATAGGGTCTCATGACGTTGTGGAGGCTGGACTTGACTCCTGGGCTCGTCATCCTCCTCTTGCCTCAGCCTCCCAAGTAGCTGGAACCAGAGGCACGCACGCGGCTACTGAACACTTGCAGTGTGGTTAGTGTGATTAAGGAGCTCAACTTTTAATTTTACTTACGTCTAATTAATTTACATTTAAATACCCAAGCCGGGTGTAATCCCAGCACTTTGGAATGCCAACGCAGGAGGACGGATTCAGCCCAGGAGTTCAAGAACAGTCTGGGAGACGTAGTGAAACTCCACCTGTACAAAAAAGTACAAAAATATGCTGGTCATGGTGATCTACACCTGTAGTCCCAGCTACTCAGGAGTCTGAGGTGGGAGGATGGCTTGGGTCTGACAGGTGGAGGCTACAGTGAGCCATGCATGATCATACCACTGCACTCCAGCCTGGGCAACAGAGCAAAACCCTATCTCAAAAAAAAAAAAAAAAATTACCCATATGTGACCAATCGCTGTTTTACTCATTATGGCACAGCTCTGAACACTCTGTCACCCCAAGGCCTCTGCACCTGCTAGTCCCACCTGGAGACAGGTGAAGGCTGCAGTGAGCCGAGATGGCATCACTGCACTCCAGCCTGCGTGACAGAGCGAGACTCCATCTCAAAAAAAATAAAAAATAAAATAAAAAAATAAAAACTTGAGGCCAGGCATGGTGGTTCCTGCTTGTAATCCCAGCACTTTGGGAGGCTGAGACAGGCGGATCACCTGAGGTTGGGAGTTCAAGGCCAGCCTGACCAACATGGTGAAACCCCGTCTCTAAAAAATAAATAAATAAATAAATAATAAAAACTTGAATTTGCTCTAAACTAAGCACTTCTTTGAATCGATGTGAATGAAGTCATGTGTAGGCCCTGTATTATGTACTGTAGATGTGAGTAATCTAGAGGTGATTTAAAGCATAGGGGATTAGCTGGGCGAAGTGGCTCACACCTGTAATCCCACCACTTTGGGAGGCCAAGGTAGGCGGATCACTCGAGGTTAGGAGTTCGAGACCAGCCTGGGCAACATGGTGAAACCCCATCCCTACTAAAAACACAGAAAAATTAGCTGGGCATGGTGGTGTGTGCCTGTAATCCCAGCTACTCAGGAGGCTGAGGTTGAAGAGAGCCAAGATCACACCACAGCACTCCAGCCTGGGTGACAGAGAGCGACTCCATCTCAAAAAATAATAATAATAATTAAAGAATTAGCCCAACGTGGTGGTGTGCACTTGTAATCCCAGCTACTCGAGAGGCTGAGACAGGAGGATCGCCTGAGCCAGAGAGGTCGAGGCTACAGTGAGCCATGATCGCACCACTGCACCCCAGCCTGGCGACAGAGTGATACCTTGTTTCAAAATAAAAAAGAAAGAAAAGAAAAATAAGACAAGCATACTGATTACCACGCCCCGGGGATTCCTCCAATGCATTACAAATATCAGGTTGATTTTTTTTTTTTTTTAGACAGGGTCTTACTCTATCGCCCAGCCTGGGGTGCAGTGGCACGATCATAGCCCACTGCACTGCAGCCCCGACCTCCCGGGCTCAAGCGATCCTCCCACCTCAGCCACTCGAGTAGCTGGTACCACAGGCGTGCGCCACCATGTCCGGCTAATTTTTGTCTTTTTTGGGGGTCTCGAACTCCTGACCTCGAGTCAGGAGTCACTTGAGCCCTAGAATTCCTCAAGCGATCCTCCCGCCTAGGCCTCCCAAAGTGCTGGGATTACAGGCTTGAGCCACCACTCCCAGCCTCATGAACCGAATTCTTGAAACAATCCTGGGGGGACGGGTAATTATACCCCTCATTTTACAGATGACAAAACTAGACACCGAGCCTTTCTGCAGGTTTCAAAACTAGTCAGCGGCCCGGCTGATAGAACTGACGGCAATTCAATCACTGCTCCTCGCCCGGTCCCTCCGCGCCCGGCCTTTTTCAGGCCGCCCCGCCGCGAGATTCCGGATCCCCTGTCCCACCCAGAGGACCACACCACCTTTCTTCCCCTTCAGCTGCATCTCGGGCTCCTCCATAGCGACCACGGCCTGGCAAACCGAAGAACGGGATCGGAACAAGAAGCTGGGACGGCCGCCTAAGCCTTCCCTGCGGAAACCGGATGCCGCACGACTCCAGTTCCGGCGTGAGAGGGCCCGCCCTCCCCGCTCCTGCCTTTGCCGACAGGAGAGGGGTGTGAGACCGAAGGAAGGCGGCACACCCGGGGGTGACGGGGTGAGAAGGGGGCGCGACGCCCCTGAGGCTGGTGGAGGGACACCCAGGCGGGAGAGGGGCAAGAACTCCCTTCCTTCTTGAACCCCCTTTTCCTGGAGCAGACGAGTTGGGGGAGCCCACCATACATTACCCACTGGGCCGCATACACTCTTCTTTAGCCCTCTGTCCTGATGGAATCCCTCCCCTTGCTTATATCTGAAACCAGTGCTCGGTGGCGTAGCCAAAAGAAACTCGCACTTAGACAGAAAACTTATCAGCAAGGCACCTTTACTTCCGCAGAGGGGTGCTGCTTGCGCGTTACAATCGCAAGAGCACACCGACCAGAGGAGGGACGATTCTAATCCTAACGCACTTCCTGTTCCTGTGTCCTTCCCCTTGGCTGGGGTCGGACCTCACCATCTATGCTGATCCCGATTAACTCTGCCAAACAGGGTACACGCGCGATTTGCGAGAAACAGAAGTAGGGGGGAGGTAGGATTGATTTACAACTTAGGACCGAAAAAGTTGAGTCTTTAAGAGGACTTTAGTTGTCCCAACAATTTCCCTTCTTCTGTTTTGTGTATTTCTTCCTCTTCAAATTTCTTCAACAGGATTTGGCTTTGTTGTTCTTGTTGATTATCTAGGAGCAAGAGCTTACCTAGGTGGGGAGGTGGGGAAGGTTTTTGTGAGAGCTGCTTCTATCAGCCTTTGGGTTAACCCACGAATACAAGGTATGATACAGCCGCCCACAAGGATGAGAACACCTGTAACAATGGCAAGGGAGGTAAAGATTGAGGTCACAAGTCCCGCCCATTTTCCAAACCACCTTTCCATCAGGCCCGTAAAGGGGTCGTCTTTTCCAGAGTTTTCGGCTAATTCATTTGCTAGGGTCGTAAGGCCTTGTAAGGCTTCTGTGATTGTCCTTGGGGGCTGTTTCATTAGGGTTAAAAGTACAACATTGGACCCTAATCATGATACAGACTCCCCCTTTTCCAGCTAACATCATGTCAAGGGCTATTCTATTTTCCCAGGCCATCTAGTTGGTAGTGCCTAATTGTTCAGCTATTCCTTTGATAGCATCTCTGGTATCATTGACAAATCGCTGATTGTAGTATATATAATTTATCCAGTCTACATTTTTGTTTATAGTGGACCACCAGAATAAGATAGACTGGAACTCAAAGGCTATTTGGTTTCAAGCTTTGACTTCATTTGGTACAGCCGTGGGACTCCAATGTTGTCTATGTAAACACGGGGGTCAAAGGACCCATGAGGGGCTTCTCTTTTTCTTCAGGTTAATGGCTCCCTGTCTGGCTGATGAAATGCCAAGGTGAAATGGATGGCCAATTGGATCTGAGCGCCAGTGCCACTCCAGTCGCCTGGCAGTGTATCCAATATTGGTTCCCCACGATACCACCATGCATCCACTCAGGGATGGACTAGGGCCGACTGATTGGTTAGCTCTTGAAAAAGTTTAGGCCCACTACATCCCATCAGGTTTCGAAGAAATGTCAAAATTTCCCCTTGCCATGAGAGACCTGAGGTAAAACTGGCATGGAGAGCTGGAAGTAAAACAGCCCTTGGGGGCTGTCCCATAGAGCTCCTGACCTTTGCGGAAAATAGTGAAGAGTGGCGCATGTCTTGTTTCCCCAGGCTGTAGGGTGCAGGAAGGTAGCTACCGATCAGCCCATGCCTGGGTGGTTGGCCCATCCAAGTGGGAAAGCAGCAATTTGGGTTTCTTGCCTGCCCGCTGCACAAGCATAACAATGGCTTTTATTTAGGGTGTAAATGGAATATTTAATCCATTCCAGCCAGGCATTTATATATATAATTTTTTTTTTTTTTGAGAGGGAGTCTCACTCTGTTGCCCAGGCTAAAGTGCAATGGCGACATCTCAGCTCACTGCAGCCTCTGCCTCCCAGGTTCAAGTGATTCTCTGCCTCAGCCTCCCAAGAAGCTGGGACTACAGGTGCCCATCACCATGCCTAGCTAATTTTGTATTTTTAGTAGAGATGGAGTTTCACCATGTTGGCCAGGCTGGTCTCAAACTCCTGACCTCAGGTGATCTGCCCACCTTGGCCTCCCAAAGTGGATGACAGGCACGAGCCACTGCGCCTGGCTGTATTTACAACTGGATACCCAGTTTCTGTGGCTAGGGTTTGCTTCAAGTCCTTGACTTCTACTAGCTAGTTTGGTTGTCACTGGACACGAAGTGAGAAATGGTTTGATTTTGTTTGCGGAGAGGGTAACAGTGGAAGATAGAGGAAGAGGAACAAAGCGCACTTCAAAGACGCCTATAGGGTCCTCTCCAGTGACATCCGCTCCTGGGCTGCAAAAGCGCTCTAAAGTGGGTGTAGGGCGGGGTATTGATAGAGGTAAGTCCCGGATGCAATGGTGAGACTGGCAGTTGGCGGGGGTGGTCCCTTTGGCGCTGTGGAGTAGGGTTTTAGGGTGGTACACCCCTCTGAGGAGGTCTAGCCCTGATACTTGGCAGTCTATATAACATCTCCCCAAGTACAGCAAAACCACCAATGCCAGGTTCATGCCCATTCAGTGCAAGAGTCAGTTTTGTGGGCAATGTCATTTATCCTGGAGGGACAAAGGTACTTCTCTGAAGAGGCTAGCTGTCTCTGACTTTGGAGATCCCCACAGGGCATGGCAAGACAGGCGTCTAATGTAATTGTTGGGGGGGGGTGATCGGGATTACATCGATAAGATGTCCTTGAGTAGCTAAAGGAAGAAAAGGATTAAACCCCTTTGGATATGTCAGTTTGGAGGCCGTTGGTCCTGGAGTGACAATCTAGGACTTTGCAAGGGGTGGGACCTTTATTATTATATTATTTTTATTTTTATTATTTGAGATGGGGTTTCACTGTGTTGCCCAGGCTGGCCTCAAACTCCTGAGCTCAGGCAGTCCGCACACCTTGGCCTCCCAAAGTGCTGGGATTACAGGCGTGCGCCACAGCGCGGCGCGGCTTATTATTTTTTTAAGAGAGGGAGTGTCGCTCCTGGCCGAGGGGTGGGTCCAACCTTTTTCGGCTGTTTGAATTGTTGTTTCAGTCGTTAGGGGTACTAGGTAAGGTCCCTCCCAGGTTGGTTCGAGTTTTCCCTCTTTCCAACTTTTTTTTTTTTTTTTTTTTTTTTGAGACGGAGTTTCGCTCTTGTTACCCAGGCTGGAGTGCAATGGCGCGATCTCGGCTCACCGCAACCTCCGCCTCCTGGGTAGCTGGGATTACAGGCACGCGCCACCATGCCCAGCTGATTTTTTGTATTTTTAGTAGAGACGGGGTTTCACCGTGTTGACCAGGTTGGTCTCGATCTCTTGACCTCGTGATCCACCCGCCTCGGCCTCCCAAAGTGCTGGGATTACAGGCTTGAGCCACCGCGCCCGGCCTTTCCAACTTTTGATAAGAATGTGATCTCAAGGCTGGTGTTGGGAATTCGAGGGGTGGAGTTTCGCTCTGTTGCCAGGCTGGAGTGCGGTGGCGCAATCTCAGCTCACCGCAACCTCGCCTCCTGGGTTCAAGCCATTCTCCTGCCTCAGCCTCCTGAGTAGCTGGGACTACAGGCACGTGCCACCACACCCACCTAAATTTTGTTTTGGAAGAGATAGGGTTTCACCATGTTGGCCAGGATAGTCTCGATCCCTTGACCTCATGATCCACCCGCCTCAGCCTCCCAAAATGCTGAGATTACAGGCGTCAGCCACTGCACTTGGCCGAGGGGTGGGCCTATCCTTTTTCAGCTGTTTGGATTGCTGTTTCAGTGGTCAGGAGACTATGTAAGGCCCCTCCCAGGTTGGTTCCTGCTTGCCCTCTTTCCAACTTTTGATAAGGACGTGATCTCCAAGCTGGTGCTGGTGCACTGGGAATTCGAGGTGGAGTTTGCGCTAGGAGGCTTTGAGTCCTGAGAGCGGAAAGGGTAGGAGACAAACCACATATTTAGCTTTTGACAAAAAGCTGGGTTTCAAATGTAGGAAGGTCAGTCGTGGAATTTAGATCAGAGAGCCCGTAGAGCATTTCATAAGGGGACAGGCCAAGATCTTTTTGAGGGGCAGTTCGGATTCTTAGTGAGGCAATGGGAAGGCATTTTGTCCATGGTAACTGGGTTTCCAAGACTAATCTGGCTAGATGATTTTCTTTTTGAGATGGAGTCTCACTGTCGCTAGGCTGGAGTGCAGTGACGTGGTCTCGGCTCACCGCAACCTCCACCTCCCAGTTTGAGTGATTCTCCTGCCTCAGCCTCCCAAGTAACTGGGACTACAGGCAAGTGCCACTACACCCAGCTAATTTTTTGTATTTTTAGTAGAGACAGGGTTTCACCATGTTGGCCAGGATGGTCTCGAACTCTTGACCTCGTGATCCGCCCGCCTTGGCCTCCCAAAGTGCTGGGATTACAGGCGTGAGCCACTGGGCCCACCCAGCCTGGCTAGGTGATTTTTTAGAGTTTGATTCATTCTGTTTACCATCCCTGATGAGGGCAGGTACCAGGGAGTGTGATATTCCCATTTTATTCCTAGTGCTTGGGTCCGCCTGTTAATGATGTGTGCGGTGAAATGGGTCCCATTGTCCGAATCAATGTGCTCTATTAGTCCAAACCTGGGTATATTATGTTCCAATGGAGTTTTGACTACATTACTGGCTGTCGTGCTTGGGAAGTATGGCTTCCACCCAGTAGGTGAGATGGTCCACTATTACTAGCAAATACTTGAGACAGCCTACTGGGGGCGTTTCAGTGCAGTCACTTGGGACGCTTTGGAACAGCCTCAATCCTGGGTTTCTTCCCCTGTGAGGTTGTTTCTTTAGGGCTTATTAGTTTTCTGTACACGGGGCAACCATCCGCCACTTGCCTGGTAAGGGTCTATATCTCCACACCCATAGACTCAGGGCTGCATCGCACAGAGCTTGAGGACCCCAGTGAGTTCCTTGATGAAGTCGTGACAATACCTCCCTCATGAAGGATTTAGAGAACATTTCCCTCCCATCTGCTGGCACCCACTTCCCTCTGGGCTTTCCATAACTCCTGTTTTCTTTAGTTTCTCTTGGTCTGCTTGAGAGAAGATGGGGATCGCAGCTGGAGGGGGAAGAGAAGGGGTAAGATGGAAAATGGTGCCTCTTGGGAAGAGGCAGCTTGCTTAGCTACTTCATCTGTGAGGTTATTTCCCCGGCTTTCAAAAGATGGGTTTTTTGGTGTCTTGGGACACGGACAACCGCAATCTCTTCTGGCAGCTGAAGATTTTCTAGTACTTGCATAATTAATTCCTTGTGGACCAAATCTTTGCCCTTACTTTTAACGAGGCCTCATTCAGTCCAGATCTTTCCAAAGGTATGGACTATTCCGAAAGCATACTTAAGAGTCCGTGTAAACAGTTCCTTCCTGATTCTGCAGGGATTTTAAGGCTTGGTTTAATGCGGAGTTCACATGTTTGGGCAGACCAGTTATTTAGCATTCTTCCTGACTCCACCTCTATGAGGGTTTCCCCATTAACTATGGAGTACCCTGTTGCACCTTTTTCCTTCAATGACCCGAGAGGAGCTGTCTATAAAGAGGTGATGCCCCGTTTGGAAGGGAGTTTCGCTTAGACCCAGTCTGACTAGTTTAACTGATTAGATCTACACATTGATGCTCAGGTTCTTCCTGGTTTGGATTTCCCGACAGGAAAGCAGCAGGGCTGAGTGAATTGTCAGTGGTTAGTGTTAGGTTATTCCCCTCTAATAAGATAGCTTCATATATATATATATTTTGAGGCAGAGGCTCACTCTGTCGCCCAGGCTGGAGTGCAATGGAGCGCTCTTGGTTCACTGCAACCTCTGCCTCCCAGGTTAAAGCAATTCTCCTGCCTCAGCCTCCCAAGTAGCTGGGATTACAGGTGCATGCCACCACGCCTGGCTAATTTTTGTATTTTTAAATAGAGACAGGGTTTCACCATGTTGGTCAGGCTGGTCTCGAACCCTTGACCTCGTGATCCGCCCACCTCAGCCTCCCAAAGTGCTGGGATTACAGGCAGGAGCCACCACGCCCAGCTGATAGCTTCATATTTTAAAATTCTTGAGTCAGTGAGCCATCTCCTTGCCTTATGATTAAGAATGGTTGTGACTGGATGAGGGACACTTACGATGAGGTTTCCCCCAAAGGTTATGCTCCTGCTTTCTTCTGTTAGCAAGGCAGTTGCTGCTACGGATTGGACACATGCGGGCCATCCACGGGTTACTGGGTCAAGAATCTCTGACAGGAAGGCTATGGGCTGCCGGTGGCCTCCGTGTTTTTGGGTGAGGACCCCTAAGGCCACTCCTTTGCTTACATTAACAAAAGGGTGGAATGGCTGCTCTGAGGGTAAGGCCAGAACAGGGGCAGTTACAAGTAGGTGTTTTAATTCTTCTACCTGTTGGATTTCTGATGGGGTCCAGAGGAGGGAGTATGGGCCTTCCTGAGTGAGTTTCTGATACACGAGCTTTGTTTTTAAGGCATAAAAGTCAATCCACAGACGACAATCGCTTCTCGGCCTTTTGGCTAAGATCAAGTGCAGATGACAGTATCCAACCACTCCTAAGAATTTCCTAAGTTCCTGCTTTGTTTTGGGGAAGGCAAAGATACGATACTTTCTATCCGTTCTGGTCCTATCTTTTGTTCACCTTGACTAATTAGGCGTTCTAGTTTTTTTTTTTTTTTTTTTTTTTTTTTTTTTTTTTTTTTGAGACATTGTCTCTGTTGCCCAGGCTGGAGTGCAGTGCAGTGGCGCAATCTCGGCTCACTGCAACCTCCAACTCCCTGTTTCAAGCGATTCTCCTGCCTCAGCCTCCTGAGTAGCTGGGATTACAGGCACGTGCCACCATGCCCAGCTAATTTTCGTATTTTTAGTAGAGATGGGGTTTCACCATGTTGGGGCAGGATGGTCTCGATCTCCTGACCTCATGATCTGCCTGCCTCGGCCTCCCAAAGTGCTGGAATTACAGGCGTGAGCCACTGCACCAGGCTGTGTCCTATTTTACCTCAGGTTCTAGGAACTGGAGTTTGTTCTTTGAGACCCACAACCCTTGTTCCCTCAGGAAATTTAGTAAGTTAACTGAAATTGCTGTGACTTGAAGCTCGTCATCTCCTGAAATGAGCAGGATGCCTATGTATTAGAGTAGGCACATGGGCCGGGCTTGGTGGCTCACGCCTGTAATCCCAGCACTTTGGGAGGCCGAGGCAGGTGGATCACGAGATCAAGAGATCGAGACCATCCTGGTCAACACGGTGAAACCCCGTCTCTACTAAAACTACAAAAAATCAGCTGGGCATGGTGGCGCGTGCCTGTAATCCCAGCTACTCAGGAGGC
>NW_022437167.1:559952-608590 GCF_009761245.1 Sapajus apella | reverse complement strand
TTTCAAAAAAAAAAAAAAAAAAAGATTTATGAAGGGCTCCTGGTGGGAGAGATGGAAGATGTGGAGCCCCTGACCCCACTCTTCTTCTTCAAATGTCATGAGTGAAAGGCCTTTCTTTTCCCTCTTAAAATGTCTTGGCTTTCCACACCTGAGACATCTGTTTTCCCTTCTCCCCCTCCCTGTTCCCTGACTCAGGTTTCATCCCTTTGCCTCCTGTATAGTTTGGCAGGCAGGTACTCAGAAGGTTTACACGTTCTATTTCCCTGGGCTCCCTGTTGAACAGTTCCCTGTTGGAGGATAAACAGCGTCATTTTTGCTTTTTGCTTTTGCCTTTCCTCATTCCTCTGTACACATACCTTTTGGGCCTCTTAAAAGTTCCTCTATGGGACAATTTATCCAATTTTCTGTCTTTTGTAATTTCTTTGCAATGTCTGGCCAACTATTGGTGACAAAGTGGAGCTTTAACATCGTTTGTCCCAGTGGGTACTCTATGTCCTATATGAAAATCCGTATTTTCTTATCTGTTCCTTACGTCTGTTTAAGAATTCCATGGGCCCTTCATCTTTCTCTCGGTGTACATTAAATGCGCGGGAAATCATTTGGGTTGGAGGAACTGATTCCCGATTCCCTTTAATTATCGTATCTCTGAGATCTCTCATGTTTTCTTGGTGGGCTGCACTGTTGTTATCCCATTGAGGGTCCTGGGACGGGAATTTATGCTTGGCTGCAAGGTCATTTGGACCAGGGGGGTGCTTATGCTCCCCAAATATCATAGCGGCCCTGTGGATCACGTTTCTTTTCTTTCCTGAGAATACCTAGAATAGACATTAATTCAGCCCAAGTGTAAAGCTGTGGCCCCAGAAATTGGTCAATTTGATGTTCAACTCCCAAAGGGTTATCTAACAGTGGTTTGAGTTGCTTTTTTAGATTTCTAACCTCTGAACAAGTTAAGGGGACATTTATGAAGCCAACATCTCCTCCTCCTAATGGCGCTTCCCTTAAAGGAAAAGGGGCTAGGGCAGACTTGGAGGAAGAGGGGAAAGTTAAGTTTTAATATCCCTTCAGCATCGTTCTATTTCCCACTGGAGCTTTCCTGAGGAAGGGGCATATTCAGGTTGCTGTCCAGGGAGGGTGTGGGTGTCAAGGCCCATGGGGCAGAGTTATATGGGGGAGGGACTGACGGTTCAGCTTGGGACAGTGGGGTAGGTGGAGGAAGGGCTGAGTGTTTAGCTTGGGGCGCAGGGGTACAAGGCGTAGGCGAGGGAAGGCGGCCTAGAGGATCCGGCCTAGAGGATCCTAGGGGATCTAGCTAGATCGTCTTTGGGGGTTTTGAGTTTGACTGCTTTTTCGTCTTTTAGGGGATACAGAAGGACAGGTCCTTGCCTCCAGCATAGAGCATAACTTATCTCCTCTTGAGAAAGTGGACTTTTATCATTGACATACTGGATCAGGAGTTGGCATATCCAGTCCTCGCCGACCCAAACTTTGGCCAAAAGACCGAAGGTCTGAGGATGGGTTCCTTAGTCCAAATGAAACAGCAATTCTTCATCATCTGCTGTCTTTTCTAGTGTTTGGTCCTTTAATTATCCTTCCAGTATTTTAACATAAGGCCTAGGGGACTGTCAGGGGTAATTTTATTGTCTGCTTGGCCTTTTTATAGTCCCTGTCTTATTTGGAGTATTTCCCATCCTGGAGGTTGGTGACGTTCAATCTCTGGTATTCGATTTCTTGCATTCCCGTATCCTAGAGGCTTAAACTCCCCTTTTCTCACTGGAGGTTTTTTGCACTCTTGTGAACACTCACTTCTTCCTTATTGGCCGCTTCCTTCCAGGGAATTTTAGGCCCCCCTCAGCATTGGCCGGTCAGTATAATCCCCCCTCCACCCGCCGCCGTAAGAAGCGGCCACGGAACAAAGTCCGGACTCCGAACTCGCTTCCCGCCCAATCGCGCGTCTCACTCACACACTTTCCACCTCCAGAGACCTCGACCACCAAGGAATACCTTGTTGCCCCAACCGCGACGTTTCTTACCTTGGTCTGTGCACAGTTACCTGGTCGCGGTGGAATTCTTCAAGATCCTCCCTACTGCCCACGTGGCTGAGAGTCCGGATTTATCATCACTTCGGGCGGGACTCTGTCCTCCCCTCCTGGGGCCACCACAAGGAGGCAGTGGGACACGTCTCCCCAGGACAGATCATCGCTAGCCCCTCCCGAGGGAGAATGGGATCCCGGACGAACCCCCAGATGTGTCGGAAACGAGCGCTCGGGGTAACCAAAAGAAACCCGCACTTAGAAAAATTCTCAGCAAGGTACCGTGACTTGTGCAGAAGGGTGCCGCCGGCCTCCGACAGTCGCAGGCGCACGCGGAACAAAGCGGAGAAGGCGTTTTCGATCCGCACGCAGTTCCTGTTTCTGTGTCCTTCCCCTATTGGCTGCGGTTGGACCACACAATCTAAGCTGACCCCGATTGGCTAAGGCCTAGACTTTTCCAAACGGGGTAAACCCGCGATTTGCGAAAAACAGACGAGGCGGGGGTAGGATTCATTTACAACTTAGGACCAGAAAGTTGAGTCTTTAAGAGGAATTTAGTTGTCCCAACAGAAGGGACCCTGTTGTGGAACGGGACGGCGAAGATACCTTGCCCCTTTAAGTTCCGGGCGCCCCGGGTACTTCCCCTACTTCGTCTTCTGGGAAAAGCCCCGCCCATCTGCCCGAAGCCGGAGCCCCTCGGCTCCCTCTGAAAAAATTTGTGGGCGGGGTGAAGGCGAGCTGGCACCAGCGCAGTGAAATTCCCAGAGCCCTTTAGTCCCCGCCCATTCCCTCCGTGGGGGTGGAGAGAACACGCAGGCGCAAATACCCTCCCAGGGCCCCAGCGGAAGCCACTCCCTCCCCTAAGTCTTAAAGGGCCAGAGGCAGCATTTTACTGCTCGGGCCGTTCCTCACTTTTGGGGGGCGGGGGTGCGCACGCGCAGTGAGGGAGTTCTGGGGTGGGGGTAGCGGTCGAGTATCAAGTTGCTTTCTGTCCCGGTCCAGGAAACCCGAGTGCTGAGGGTCCAGTCTCCAGCCTGCCTCCCACTATATCCATAAGAAGAGAAAAGTTTGTGACTTGGGTCCCCAAGTTTTGAGAGAACTGGGCTTTCGGCGCGGGGGGACACAAGAGGCTCGTGGGGAGGTGAGTGGATCTCCAGGATCGATTTGGGAGGTTCGGGTGCGACTGGGACGAATCGCATCGTTGTTGAGCCCTCACTCATTATGGGGACCCTCCCCAGTAACCATAGCGAATGTTTATTGAGCTCTGCCCTTAGCAGACCACCCCGATAAGCTATGTACAGACATGATTCGTTGTAGGCCTCATTTCCACATTTTGTCGAGGAGGAAACTGAGGCTCAAAGGTTAAGTCACGTGCCCAAGTTCTCATGGCCTATAAATTGAGGGATTCGAACCCAGACAGCTGACCCCAGAGCCCGGGCTTTTAAACATTGCACATTGCAGGTTCTTTGGTGGTGGGAAAGGGTAGACCTCGAAAGCAGTTGGACTCTGGTTTTCGTTTCCCTGGCTCTGGTAATTAACCTTGACCTCAGTTTACCCACCCTCACAGTGCAAGGCTGGGTGTGCAGTCAGTGCCTACTTTATTATAGCTGTTGATAATTATCGCCATCTCTCTCCTGATGGCACCTCCGCCAGCTTTCCCCATGGAGCCCACCCAGCCTGCGGAGGACCTCATCCTGACCCAGCAGCCCCCTGCCTCGGAACTTGGGGACCCTGAAGACCCCGGAGAGGAGGCCGCAGATGGCTCAGACACTGTGGTGCTCAGTCTCTTCCCCTGCACCCCCGAGCCTGTGAATCCTGAACCAGATGCCAGCGTTTCTTCTCCGCAGGGTAGGATACTTCCTCTGGGATTGGCCCTCTGGGATTCCATGTTAGGCCCACAAAAAGACAGAGTTTCACTTCTGTTGCCCAGGCTGGAGTGCAATGGCATGATCTCAGCTCACTGCAACCTCTGCCTCCCAGGTTCAAGCGATTCTTCTGTCTCAGTCTCCTGAGTAATTGGGATTACAGGTGGCTGCCACTACACCTGGCTAATTTTTTTGGTATTTTTAGTAGAGATAGGGTTTCACCATGTTGGCCAGGCTGATCTCGAACTCCGATCTCAGGTGATCTGCCTGCTTTGGCCCCCCAAAGTGCTGGGATTACAGGCATGAGCCACCGCACCTGGCCCGTTTTGTTTTTTCTCTCTTTTTTTTTTTTCTTCGAGATGGAGTTTCGCTCTTGTTACCCAGGCTGGAGTGCAATGGTGCGATCTCGGCTCACCGCAACCTCCGCCTCCTGGGTTCAGGCAATTCTCCTGCCTCAGCCTCCTGAGTAGCTGGGATTACAGGCACGTGCCACCATGCCCAGCTAATTTTTTGTATTTTTAGTAGAGACGGGGTTTCACCGTGTTGACCAGGATGGTCTCGATCTGTTGACCTCGTGATCCACCCGCCTCGGCCTCCCAAAGTGCTGGGATTACAGGCTTGAGCCACCGCGCCCGGCTTCGTTTTGTTTTTTGAAACAGGGTTTTGCTCTGTTACCAAGGCTGGAGTGCAGTGGTGTGATCATAGTTCACTGCAGCCTCAACTTCCTGGGCTCAAGCCATCCTCCTACCTCACTCAGCCTCCATAGTAGCTGGGACTGTAGGCATGCAACCACACCTGGCTAATTTTTTTTTTTTTTTTATTGAGAGGCAAGAGTCTCACTATGTTGCCCAGGCTGGTCTTGAACTCCTGGCCTCAAGCAATCCTCCTGCCTCAGCCTCCTAAAGTGCTGAAATTACAGGCATGAGCCACCACTCCAGGCAAGGGTCTCTGTCTTTATGATCCACTAATAGGACATATCTTTCCTCTCCATTCAGTAAGGGTTTGTTTCTTTTTTTTTTGCAACTTTGTATGTATTTTTTTATTGTGGTAAACTATACATAACATAAAAGTTTGCCACTTAAACCAGGATTGCTGTACCATTCAGTATCAGTAAGTACATTCACAGTGTTGCATAACCATCACCTTTGGAGACGGAGTCTTGCTCAGTAGCCCAGGCTGGAGTGCAGTGGCGCAATCTGGGCTCACTGCAACCTCCGCCTCCTGGGTCCCAGTTCAAGCAATTCTCCTGCTTCAGCCTCCCAAGTAGCTGGGATTACAGGAATGAGCCACCACGACTGGCTGATTTTTTGTATTTTTAGTAGAGATGGGGTTCAAGAGAGTTGGCCAGACTGCTCTTGAACTCCTGACCTCATGATCCACCCGCCTTGGCCTCCCAAGTGCTAGGATTACAGGCATGAGCCACTGCACCCAGCCTATCTAGAATATTTTCATCATTCCAAAAGGAAACCTCATACCATAGCAGTCCCTCTCCATTGTCCTTCCATCCATCCCTGGCAACCAATCTGCTTCTATCTTTTTAGGTTTTCCTGTTCTGGGCATTTCATACCAACGGGATCATACACTATGCGGTGGCCTTTTGTGTCTGGCCCCTCTCACTCAGCATCATGTTTTCAGGGTTCATCCACGTCATAGCATGGATCAGTGCTTCCTTTCTTTTTTTTTTTTTTCTTTGAGACGGAGTCTCACTCTGTTGCCCAGGCTGGAGTGCAATGGCGCAATCTCGGCTCACGCTAACCTCCGCCTCCCAGGTTCAACCGATTCTCATGCCTCTGCCTCCCAAGTAGTTGGGATGACAGGCATGCACTACCATGCCCAGCTAATTTTTGTATTTTTTGTAGAGACGGGGTTTTGCCATGTTGCCCAGGCTGGTCTGGAACTCCTGGGCTCAAGTGATCTGCTGGCCTCCACTTCCCAAAGTGCTAGGATTACAGACGTGAGCTACAGCGCCCGGCCTTTCACACCTATTTTTAATTCTTTGAGGGTAGATAGCTAGGAATGGAATTGCCGGGTCAGATGGTCATCCTGTTTTACTTACTGAGGAACTGAGAATTTATTTTTGTTTTTATTTTTATTTTATTTATTTATTTGAGACAGAATTTCACTGTCACCCAGGCTGGAATGCAATGGCTCGATCTTGGCTCACTGCAACCTTCACCTCCCGGGTTCAAGCAATTCTCCAGCCTCAGCCTCCTGAGTAGCTGGGATTCCGCGAGCACACCACCATGCCCGACTAATTTTTGTATCTTTAGTAGAGATGGGCTTCACCATGTTGGCCAGGATGGTCTGGAACTCCTGACCTTGTGATCCGCCTGCCTTGGCCTCCCAAAGTGCTGGGGTTAGAGGCTTGAGCCACCATGCCTGGCCCTGAGGATTTATTTTTGATTGGAGTCCTAGAATATGCCTAATTCAGTTCTCTCCCAGGACCTTTGTTGCTGCCACTCCTTCTGTCTGGAATGCTCTTCCTATACTTCTTCCTATAGGTGATTTCTCCGCTCCCCTTCCCTCCTTTCTTGAGACGGAGTCCCCTTTCTTCTTGAGACGGAGTAGACAGAGTGTTGCTCTGTTGCCCAGGCCGCAGTGCAGTGGCACTGTCTTGACTCACCGCAACCTCTGTCTCCTGGGTTAAGGCAGTTCTCCCTCAGCCTCCCGAGTAGCTGGGATTACAGGCGTGTGCTACCACACCAGCTAATTTTTGCTTTTTTGTTTTTTTTAGAGTCGGGGTTTCACCATGTTGGCCAGGATGGTCTCAATCTCCTGACCTCGTGATCCACCCACCTCGGCCTCCCAAAGTGCTGGAATTACAGGCGTGAGCCACCGTGCCCAGTTCCTGTAACTGATGTCTTTGACTTCTTAAGATCTTGGTGGTGTCACCTTGGGGAGGCCCTCCTGTTACCGCCTCATCTAAGAATGACTCAGTCCTGGTGCTCCCTTCTTTCTGTCCTCTGCGACCTGCTTTTAAATACTTTTTGTGTGTGTATGTGTGATGGAGTTTTGCTCTTGTCGCCTAGGCTGGAGTGCAATGGCACAATCTTGGCTCACTGCAACCTCCGCCTGCCAGGTTCAAGCGATTCTTCTGCCTCAACCTCCCCAGTAGCTGGGCTTACAGGCGTCTGCAACCACTCCCAGCTAATTTTGTGTTTTTAGTAGAAATGGTGTTTAGCCATGTTGGTCAGGCTGGTCTCAAACTCCTGACCTCAAGCGATTCGCCTACCTTGGCCTCCCAAAATACTGGGATTACAGGTGTGAGCCACTGTGCCCGGCCTTAAGTTCTTTTGAACTTATTTCCACTTGAAGTTTCTTATTATTTCTCTGCCTGATGCACCTACTTGACCCTGGACTCCCTAGAGGGCAAAAACTATGTCTTGTTTGCCCAGAACACTGCTAGGCAGGGAGGAAAGAGATGCACGCTGGGTATTCAAGAGAGTAGAGTGAGTGAATGGTGGAGCCCCAGGCTCTGCCTTTTATAGCTCCAAGACCCAAGGGAGATACCAAAGGCAGTGGCATGATGGCTCATGCCTGTAATCCCAGCACTTTGGGAGGCTGAGGCACAAGAGTCTCTTGAACCTAGGAAATGGAAGTTGCAGTGAGCCGAGATCGTGCCATTGCACTTCAGCCTGGGTGACAGAGCAAGACTTCGTCTCAAAAAAAAAAAAAAAAGGTCGGGCATGGTGGCTCACACCTGTAATCCCACCAGCGCTTTGGGAGGCCGAGGCGGGCGGATCACGAGGTCAGGAGTTTGAGACCAGCCTGACCAACATGGTGATACTCATCTCTACTAAAAATACAAAAATTATCCGGGCGTGGTGGCGGGCACCTGTAATTCCAGCTACTCGGGAGGCTGAGGGAGGAGAATCACTTGAACCCACAAGGCAGAGGTTGCAGTGAGCTGAGATCGCACCACTGCACTTCAGCCTGGGTGACAGAGCAAGACTCTGTCTCAAAACAACAACAACAAAAAAATGGATGGGCTTCTGTCCTGAAGCGCCAGAGACATCGACCCAGGGGAAACTGAGGCCTGTCGTGTCTCTCCCAGCAGGCGGCTCCCTGAAGCACTCCACCACTCTCACGAACCGGCAGCGGGGGAACGAAGTGTCAGCTCTGCCGGCCACCCTAGACTGTGAGTGGGCCCACGGTCCCCAACAAGGAGAGGAGTAGGAGGGTGGGAGGGCCTGTGAGGAGCAATCGTGGACAGAGGGTAAACCGAGGCACAGAGAAGCGAGGGGATGAGTGAGGACTCTGCCTCTGTCCTGCCCCAGCCCTGTCCATCCACCAGCTCGCAGCGCAGGGGGAGCTGGACCAGCTGAAGGAGCATCTGCGGAAAGGTGCGTGTCACACGCGTGTGCTGGCATGTCCGTGCCTGGCTGGTGTGTGCATATGGGTGTCCGTGCCCATCCATGACACTCACATGACCTGTGAGTGTCCACGTGCGCCTGTATCTACCTGTGTGTGTGAACGTGTCCATGTATGTCCATCAACGTATGCTCCCCTGCCGTTCCCCTGTCTAACCCCAGCCCCCTACCTCGTCCCCTTCGGCAGCCCTGGGGATAGGGGGCAGGGATGCAGGCTGGTTGGTACCACCTGCCCCTTCCCGCCAGGTGACAACCTCGTCAACAAGCCGGACGAGCGCGGCTTCACCCCTCTCATCTGGGCCTCGGCCTTTGGAGAGATCGAGACCGTTCGTTTCCTGCTGGAGTGGGTGCGTCCCAGCCCAGCTTGGGGGTTCCTGGGGACATTAGGGTGGGCTGTGGTCTTGGCTATGTCTGCTGGTGCCTTGTCTTTGAGATGTGGCTGCTGGCCGGGCGCAGTGGCTCACACCTGTAATCCCAGCACTTTGAGAGGCAGAGACGGGCAGATCACTTGAGGTCAGGAGTTCGAGACCAGCCCAGCCAGCATATGAAACCATCTCTGGCCGGGCGCAGTGGCTTACACCTGTAATCCCAGCACTTTGGGAGGCCGAGACGGGCAGATCACGAAGTCAGGAGATAGAGACTATCCTAGCTAACACGGTGAAAACCCGTTTCTACTAAAAATACAAAAAATTAGCAGGGCATGGTGGTGGGCACCTGTAGTCCCAGCTACTCGGGAGGCTGAGGCAGGAGAATCGCGTGCACCCAGGAGGCAGAGGTTGCGGTGAGCCGAGATTGTGCCACTGCACTCCATCCTGGGCAACAGAACAAGACTCCATCTCAAAAAAAAAAAAAAAAAAAAAAAGATGTAGCTGTCATGGATACCCCAGGATTCCTGGTTATGTCCCAGCCCATCCCACCACTACCCCCATCCCTGCAGGGTGCTGACCCCCACATTTTGGCCAAAGAGCGAGAGAGCGCCCTGTCGCTGGCCAGCACGGGCGGTTACACAGACATCGTGGGACTGCTGCTGGAGCGGGACGTGGACATCAACATCTACGATTGGGTGAGGGACTGCCAGCCCCGGGCGCCTCTCAGCCTCCTGGCCTCCATTCCTGCCTCAAACGTTCACAGATCACCTGAAAGGTGCAGGCCTGCGCTGCATGCCGAGAATATGAGACAGCCCCATTCCTGGCCTCACAGAGCTCCCAGTGCGGGGAAGGCAGGCATGGACGCAGGCAGCTCAGATGCAGTGAAGTGCGCTGTGACGGCAGGTGCACAGGCAGCTTCAGGAGCCCAGTGTGGCCAAGGGAAGTCAAAGAGGGCTTCCTGGAGGAAGGTGTCTAAGCTTGAGACCCCAAGAAGTGAGATGGGCCCAGTGATGAGCAGGAGGAGGAACCATATTAAATTGGAGGCCAGAGAGAGTACAAGGCATTGTGAGAATCAGGAAGAGGTAAATTTTGGTTTCTCCTGCTCCTACCCACGACAGAATGGAGGGACGCCACTGCTGTACGCCGTGCGTGGGAACCACGTGAAATGTGTTGAGGCCTTGCTGGGTGAGTGGGAGTCAGGACTGGCCCTGGGGCCCCAGCGATCCAGCGGGCCCTGTGGGAATCCTGAGGGCAGGGAGACACCCAGGTGTTGCTGGAATGTTTTTGAGATGGGTGGTCACTGCCTGCTCTTCTTGGAGGGTGGATCAGAGGGGAGGAGGTGGGAGGACCGCCCAGGATTCGGGGTGTGGGTCTAAGACCTGGCCAAGAGGCTGAGCACCTCCACCCTCCACGGCTCAGAGACTCTTCAGCCACGTTCTTCAGTGGAGACCGAGATAGCAGAGGTTGGATTCTTGTCAAAGGCCACATGGGCAGACCCACTGCTGCACTGTGGCGAATGAGGGGTGCCACGCAATCTTCCAGGTCCCCAGTCGTCATTCTGGATTCCTAGGCCCCACCCTCCAGCGCCCTCCCCTCTGCCTTGCAGCCCGAGGTGCTGACCTCACCACTGAAGCCGACTCTGGCTACACCCCGATGGACCTTGCTGTGGCCCTGGGATACCGGAAAGGTCGGCCTGAGACACACGGAGGAGCGATGGGGTCCCTCCCATAGGCAGGGTGACCATAAAGGGGTACACGGGACACCCCCCCAGTGGTCAGACGCCAGCCGGGAGAGTGTTCGCATTAGCAGGTGTTGAGCACTGCAGTGTGTCCCGCCTGGGCACATCCCAGTCCTGGCTCTTGGGGCTCCACGTGTGCTGGGGTAGAGAGGACAGTGCGGGGGTCAGTGGCTGGGGCCATCATGGGGGACACACAGGCACAGAGAGGCCCAAAGAGGGGCCTCATCAAAGAGCCCCAAAGTGGCCAACAGAAGTCAGGGAGGGCTTCCTGGAGGAAGGTGTCTAAGCTTGAGACCCCAAGAAGTGAGATGGGTCCAGCCTTGGGAATGGGGGGTCAGGGAAGGATTCTGGGGGACCTGAAGGGAGGGAGGATGGCATCCAGGTGGGAGGAGGCCCCTGCAGAGGCCTGGCCGTGAGGACACCAAGGGGCAGGCGGCCAGGGCACAGTGCACAGGGCCGCAGAGGCCGCCCCTCTCCATGACGGGCAGTGGGTTTGCACAGGGGCCATAGGCAGACCCAGTGTGACTCCATTGCCTCTGTCACAACGGGACTCAACTTTCCCATCCATAAAATCGGGAAATCCCAACTGAACCGACCCCCTGGGGTCATGGTGGCGATAAAGGGCTTCAGAAGGGTCCCCTCCTTCCTTTGGAGTTTTACTGTTGGAAGTCATTCCTCGTGCCTCCTGTTGTTTTGCGTGGGGTTTGTTTTTGTTTTTTGTTTTTGCTCTGTCGCGCAGGCTGGAATGAGGTGGTGCAGTCACAGCCCACTGCAGCCTTGACCTCCCAGGCTCAAGTGATCCTCCCACTACAGCCTCCCGGGTAGCTGGGACCACAGGCATTCACTACCATGCCTGGCTCTTTTTTTTTGAGACGATGTCTTGCTCTGTTGCCCAGGCTGGAGTGCAGTGGCACGATCTTGGCTCACCACAACCTCTGCCTCCCGGGTTCAAGGGATTCTCCTGCCTCAGCCTCCCGAGTATCTGGGATTATATACAGGCGCACACCACCATGCATGCCTGGCTAATTTTTTGTTGTTGCTGTTTTGGAAGAGACAGGGTCTTGCTATGTTGCCCAGGCTGGCCTCAAACTCCTGGCTCAAGCGATCCTTCTGCCTCAGCCTCCTGAGTAGCTGGGACTATAGGCACGCACCACTCTACCTGGATAATTTTTAAAATCTTTTTATTTTGTTTTATTTATGTTTTGAGACAGAGTCTAGCTCTGTCACGCAGGCTGGAGTGCAGTGGCATGAACTCAGCTCACTGCAACCTCTGCCTCCCAGGCAAACAATTCTCCTGCCTCAGCCTCCCATTCAGATTACAGGCGCCTGCCACCACACCCAGCTCATGTTTGTAGTTTTAGTAAAGACAGGGTTTCACCATGTTGGCCAGGCTGGTCTTTCCTGACTTCAAGTGATCTACCCACCTTGGCCTCCCGAAGTGCTGGGATTACAGGCATGAGCCACTGAGCCCAGCCTAATTTTTATTTTTATTTATTTATTTTTTTTTTGGTAGAGACAGGGTTTTGCTATGTTGACCAAGCTGGCCTCAAATTCCTGAGCTCAAGCAGTCCTCCCCCATCGGCCTCCCAAAGTGCTGGGATTACAGGTGTGAGCCGCCATGCCCAGGCTCACCTTTTCATAAAAGTTACAATTCACACATTTTGCTTGGTAGGAAATATTTTTATAATAGTAGTTCTGAAAAGCCACGAAAGTGCATTTTTACAAACTTAGGGGAAGGTGAGTTTCCTGGGATGGGGCCTCCTTCCTCCCAGCTTTGCTTTGTAATGCTGGCCTCCCTGTTTGTCCCCTAAGGGGAGAGTGCAGGTTGGCCCACACCTCCGCACCCCTCCCAATTCAAGGTCACAGCCCACCTTTTCCCTGCCCCATCTCAGTGCAACAGGTGATCGAGAACCACATCCTCAAGCTCTTCCAGAGCAACCTGGTGCCCGCTGACCCTGAGTGAAGGCCGCCCGCGGGGGACTCAGACACTCAGGGAACGAAACGGTTGGCCAGAGCTGGGAAAACTCAGAACTGGCTTCAATGGCAGCTCCTGGACAGGCGGTGGGAGGGGACCCTTCCTAAGAGGAACCAATAAACCTTCTGTGCAAAACTTGAGGGACTTTGCTGTGCTTCCTGGAGGACTTCCCGGAGGAGGCAGCCCCCGGAGGTGTCAAACCTTCTCCCCGAGCACCCGCAGGTGGTAGATGACCACACGGCCAAAAAAGTCAGTGGCATCCTCAAACGTCACCTTCAGCCGGTCCACCTCAGCAACTGGTATGGGGAAGGTGTGAGCGTGGGCAGTCAAGGGCAACAGGCGATTTCTGGTTTCCCACCCAGAGGCCCCCACCCCTCCAGACCCAGCTCGGACTCCACCGATGTGGTGGGTAACCTGAGGAAGCTGCAGGCCCCTCTAAGCCTCTCTCACAGAACAGGTGGTCATCAGCCCCATTGTACAGATAAAGTGATGGAGGCCTAGAGTCACATGTTCAGGGTCATACATCGGGGTTCCCATTCAGGTTTGGGTGAGTCCCAAGCTTCCAGAGGCACAGACCACCCCACCCCAGAAGCGGGAGCAGGATATCTGAAGCGAGTTGTTGTCCTCAGGGTAGAAATCTACAATCTTGCGAAGGGCCTGACTGCCCTGTGAACCTGCAGCAGAGACAGGCACTAAGTGTCTGGGGTGACCCCTGGAAGCCCCACCACCCAGAGCCTCCTAGTACCTTCCAGGCAGCCCCGGCGACTGGAGAAGCCACCCTGAAACTGGATCTGCAGCTGGGAGACACGGATGAGCTGGGGAAACTCCAGTGTCACCCACTGGGAGGGGCCCTGGAAGCAGACAGGGAAACTGAGGCACAAGCTCACTGCAGGCACAGATCCCTGCTATGCCTGTCTCATTCACAGAGTCTTTGGAGGGGGCAGTACCGGAGGAGAGGGAAATTCGGCACATGTTCCTTTCCTGGCCACCCATGAGGGCCCCCAGACATTCTCAAGGCATCCCGGACCCCTGAATCTGAGTCACCCCAGAGACCACCGAGGGTCGAGGGAGGCGCCTCACCTGGTCCGAGTTCCAACATGTCTCCTCGTTCTGGTCGAAAAGATGTTTTTTTCCAAACTGCCGGGTGTTGCGATTCAGCACCGAACTCACCCTGGAGGCACCAGGATCAGGGCGAAAACAAGAGGCTGAGCCCAGCTCTCAGCGTCGCAGAGGGTTCGACCCCAGGCTTAGGGCCTCACCACGGCCTGTCCCCACAGACTCTTACCTGCTCACTGTCTCTGCACAAACCAAAGAGTGGGTCATGTCGCTTCCACAAGACCTCGCAGGGCTTGGATTTGGTACAGCCTTGGTTCAAATCTCGGCTCCTCCTCAAGCCACAGTGGGGGCGATCTTGGCCACGCCTTGGCCTGCAAGTCCTCACCAATAACTTAGGACCAGAACCGCCACTCCCTCGCCCGCCCCAGTCCTAAATGTCGCCTCAATCAATACCCTGCCGGAAAATTTGAGACAGTGGATCAGAGAAACCGCCAATGACCGGAGGTCAGGCCTTTCACAGGAAATAGATTTCCCACGGTTTTGGGGGGCGGTGGCTTTTTGTGCGAGCCTCTTTCTCTGCGAACAGCCCTTGGAGCCAACTCTTGGGACCCGGAACCGCGTGGGCTTGACGCATGCGTATTGTAATTGAGGCCCCGACTGCGTTGCTCTTGGGGCGGGGCTTGATTCGACCCCGCCCCTTCATCACCGCGTCTTAAAGGGCCCGGGTTCAATGATTGAATTTCCCTTGGTTCCCTTGAAGCTGTAGGGAAAAGGCTGGCTGCGCGCGGGGCGCTGTCCCTGGGCGTCTGAAGGTGTAGAGCACTGATTTTGACTGATTTTTGAATGAGAGAGACTTCTTTTTTTATTTTTTTTGAGACAGGGTGTCACTCTGTCGCCCAGGCTGGAATACAGTGGTGCGATCTCGGTTCACTGCGACCTCTGCTTCCCAGGCTCCAGCAATCCTCCTACCTCAGCATCCCGAATAGTTGGAATTGGGAAGTGCGCGCCACCACCGCCGGCTATTTTTTTTTTTTTTTTTTGGTAAACATGAGGTTTCGCCATGTTGCCCAGACTGGTCTCGAACTCCAGCCATCAGCCCACCTCAGCCTCCCAAAGTGCTGGGATTACAGGCGTGAGTCACCGCGCCTGGCCAGAGACACTTCCTATGACGATGTCCTTCCCACTCCGAGAAGTCAGCTGCATCTATTCCCTAACTGCCAAATGCAGCCTGAGAATCCCTGAACTTCACTGCCTCCCGGAGGCCAAAGGCAGAGTTGTGGAAAGGGCCTCCATGTTGGGAGTATCGGAAGTCCTCATCAACCCCTGTGTTCTTGTTGGGACAGAGGAGCCCTGGCCTCCAAGTTTGTCTTTCCCAGAAAATGCTGCTGGGACATCAAGGAAGGCTTCTTGGAGGAGGGAGCACACGAGATGGGTGTTTGTTTGCTTGGTTTTGGGGACGGAGTCTCGCTCTGTTCCCCAGGCCGGAGTGCAGTGGGGCGATCTCAGCTCACCACAACTTCCACCTCCTGGGTTCAAGGGATTCTCCTGCCTCAGCCTTGTAAGGTCTGACCGTGCCATGGACGGCATGTGACCCCTGTGATGCACACACACACCTCTGGAGGGACTTCAGGAATTAGAAAACCTGAAGTAACTGGAAAGTGGAGGGACCATCAACCCCTGCGGTGCCTAACTAACCTGACACATTCCCCTCTTTTTTTTTTTTTTTTTTTGAGACGGAGTTTCGCTCTTGTTACCCAGGCTGGAGTGCAATGGCACGATCTCGGCTCACCGCAACCTCCGCCTCCCGGGTTCAGGCAATTCTCCTGCCTCAGCCTCCTGAGTAGCTGGGATTACAGGCACGCACCACCATGCCCAGCTAATTTTTTTTTGTATTTTTAGTAGAGACGGGGTTTCACCATGTTGACCAGGATGGTCTCGATCTCTTGACCTCGTGATCCACCCGCCTCGGCCTCCCAAAGTGCTGGGATTACAGGCTTGAGCCACCGCGCCCGGCCCACATTCCCCTCTTGTTTCTTATTCCGGCCTCAATTGACAAGGCCATTGGACTTTATAACCGTAAGGGACCTTGGTCAACCTTGTGACTCCAGATCCTATGACCCTCTCTCAGCTTGCAAACCCATGGCCCCCTCCCAGCTTGCAAAAAACCACCCTAAACTAACTTCCTACTGCTGACCCCAAACCTATAAAACCAACTCCTATTCCTTTGCCCTTCTCTGACTCACTTTTCCAACTCGGCCTGCCTGCACCTGGGGAATAAACAGTCATGTTGCTCACACAAAGCCTGTTTTGGGGGTCTCTTCATTCAGAGCACGCGTTTTAACAGCTTCCCGAGTAGCTGGGACTACAGGCACGTGTCACCCCATCCGGCTAATTTTTGTATTTTTTAGTACAGAGGGGGTTTCACTATGTTGGCCAGGCTGGTCTCGAACTCCTGACCTCGTGATCTGCCAGCCTTGGTCTCCCAAAGTGCTGGGATTACAGGGGTGAGCCACGACGCTCAGCCTGCAAGGTGGGTTTTGAAGCATTAACAGGAGTTTTCCAAGCCAGATTACACAAAGCCTCAGATACCAGGCTGCAGATTTGGTTGACTGATTCAATAGACAGCTCCTGCAACCTTTGCTGTCACTCTTATGCCCAGCCCTGTGCTGGATGATGCTGGGGACAGCAAGAGGCCTGAGCTCCAGCCCTGTGCCAGAGGAGCCCTCGATCTGGGCAAGACAGAGATAGACATAGACACTCCTAGCCACGAGGGAGAGACAGGGCTAGAGGAGGAGGGGCTCTACCTGGAGGGCGGGCTTCCTGGGAGAGGGGATATTGGAACTGCACCTTAATAGCGGGTGAGGGGGCCAGGAATTCACAAGGGTGAGAAAATCTGGAGTGGGGAGAGTGCTTAGCATAAGCAAAGACCGAATTGGGTGAAAGATCATGAATTTGAATAAAATATGTGGAGCCACTTCCTGCTGGGCCGGGAGAAGTCGGGAAGGTGTTGGTGAAAGGGCAGGACACCATCCTTTCTGCATGAATGGAGGGTTCCAAGACAGAGCAGCCACTGGCGTCTGCCAAAACCCACCCCAGGCGGAGGGGGGCGGGGGGAGCTGGCGGCGAAAGTGGGTCACCAGCAGAAGGCCTGTCCCTTCAGGCCCTGCCTGCCAGGGCTTTCCACATTTAGATAGTCTGGTGCCATCCAGACCCAACTTCGCTGGTCTCAGGGCTGGGGCTGGAGGTGACGGGAAACCCTAGCCTCAACCTCGCCCCATGGAGGAAGTTAGGAAGAGCAGGGACCCAGGAGAGCTCAGTTCTGGTTCAAATCCTGGCTGGACCACTCATTGGCTGTGTGACCTTAGAAAAGCACCTTGACCTCTGTGAGACTCAGTTTTCTCATCTTTGAAATGGGGGGAATTCTATTAACTGTTGGAGAACTCCGTGGGTTCTTCAGGTTGACACGTAGCAACAGTAGCTGATGTGCACTAGTCCACTGTGTATCTGACTTGAAGCCACGTTTCGTCTCCACCCACTGGCTCCTTAAACTTTCCATGGCTGGTCCCTGTCATTCCCATTTTATAGCCAAGGACACATCAATTTAGCCAAGGACCCCCAGTGAGGATATGCATGGCTCCAGGGCTCTCCACACCACTCCTGGCTTTGGCATGCGGCCTCCTTGCCCACGAGTATGAGGCCAGCTCCATACCCTCTTCCCGCCTCCTCACCCCGCTGGCGCCTGGGCATGAAAGAGCCTCCTGTTTCTCCAGGGAATTAGCAGCTCTGGGATCCCAGCAGGGCAGCCAAAAATGGTCCATTCATTCGCTTGAGTGAGGAGAGACTAGGGGTTCCCACCCCCACGGCAGGGAATGGGGCAGGGAGGGCTCAAAGTCCAAAAGCAGCTCCTCTGGTTCACTTGGGGAAACCGAGGCACAGAAAAGCAAAGTCGTTTGGCCAAGATCACCAAAGGGAACTGGGATGCCAACCCCAGTCTGACTCTCGAGTTCCCCTCACTGGGCTGAGTTCAGCATTTTTCTGGGGAGAAATGGGAGGCTCAGAGAGGGTCAGGGATTTGCTGAAGTCACACAGCAAGTTTGAGTCAGCAGGGACTCTCTGCCTTAGTGGTGTCTGGGGAGGCAGCCCCACCAATGCAGAAAACAGGTCCTTCTGTCCATGATTTCATTATCCTGGAGAAAGGCAGGGAATAGCCCTCAGATAGCTTCAAGCCTCAGTTTCCCCACTGGGAAATGGATGCAGTAAATTCCCTAAGGTCTTAGCCTGGGGTATCTGCAAGGGAGGGTTTGATGGGATTCCCTGAGCCTGGGGACCCCCATCCGGCAGGCCTGGGTCTGATTTACCTACTGGGGCCCATCAGGACCCCTCCCGGAGGAGGCTCACACAGTACTAGCTGGGGTTATGAGTCCTGGCACAGTGCAAGCCCGGGTCCCACTGGAGGTGACAGCGGGAGTGGGAGGGTTGGCTGGGTGTGCAGGGATTCAGGTGGGCATGGATGGGAGCACCAGGGGCTGCGTGTTGTGTGGCCGGTTGTAGCAGTGGCTGGGAGGGCTAATGATCTTGGGGCTGGTGGCATTGGTGGTGTTGATGTGAAGCGAACATGGTTGTCAGCTCACTACCTGTGGGTGTGTCTGTGGCTGGGAACCTGGCTGGGTGTGAGCAACGTGGGGCCAATGTGGACTGCTGCTGGCAGGAGGATGAAGGTGTAGTGAGTGTGAGCAGCAGTGGATATGTTTGCACGTGGAGGGACTCTGGTGCAGCCCAGCTCTTAGCTTCGCCTTTGGTTGTGGAGCAAATGTGACTGGTGTGTGGCCCAGGCCAGGTATGGTTGTGTGTAACCTGACCAGGTCGGTTGTATATGTGATTGAGTGTGGCCTGGTGTGGTTGTGCATGACCGGGTGTGGTCGTGCGTGGCTGGGTGTGGTTGTGCATGCCTGGGTGTGGTTGTGTATGCTGGGTGTGGTTGTGCGTGGCTGGGTGTGGTTGTGCATGCTTGGGTGTGGTTGTGCATGCCTGGGTGTGGCTGTGCATGGCTGGGTGTGGTTGTGCGTGGCTGGGTGTGGCTGTGCATGCCTGGGTGTGGTTGTGTATGCCTGGGTGTGGTTGTGCGTGGCTGGGTGTGGCTGTGCATGGCTGGGTGTGGTTGTGCATGGCTGGGTGTTGCTGTGTATGCTGGGTGTGGTTGTGCATGGCTGGGTGTGGTTGTGTATGCCTGGGTGTGGTTGTGCGTGGCTGGGTGTGGTTGTGCATGCCTGGGTGTGGTTGTGCATGCCTGGGTGTGGTTGTGCATGGCTGGGTGTGGTTGTGCATGCCTGGGTGTGGTTGTGCATGGCTGGGTGTTGCTGTGTATGCTGGGTGTGGTTGTGCATGGCTGGGTGTGGTTGTGCATGCCTGGGTGTGGTTGTGCATGGTTGGGTGTGGCTGTGCATGCCTGGGTGTGGTTGTGTATGCYTGGGTGTGGTTGTGCATGGCTGGGTGTGGCTGTGCATGCCTGGGTGTGGTTGTGCATGGCTGGGTGTTACTGTGTATGCTGGGTGTGGTTGTGCATGGCTGGGTGTGGCTGTGCATGTCTGGGCGTGGCTGTGTATGCCTGGGTGTGGTTGTGCGTGGCTGGGTGTGGTTGTGCGTGCCTGGGTGTGGTTGTGCATGGCTGGGTGTGGCTGTGCATGCCTGGGCGTGGTTGTGCATGCCTGGGTGTGGCTGTGCATGGCTGGGTGTGGCTGTGCATGCCTGGGTGTGGTTGTGCATGCCTGGGTGTGGTTGTGCATGGCTGGGTGTGGTTGTGCATGCCTGGGTGTGGTTGTGTGTGGCTGGGTGTGGCTGTGTATGGTGAGGCTTTGTTGTGCATAGTTGGTGAGACCTGTGTGTGGCCTGGTGAGGTGCATGTGAGCCACCTATGCTGCTCGCGTGGCTGGGGTATGGCTGGGCTGTGACTGTGTGTGTCAGTGGTTGTTGGTGGCATTATGTGTAACTTACCCATGTGTCACTTTGGGTATGTTCAGAGGCACTTTGGAGTCACTGTCCACCCCTGAGACTCCGCTCTCTTGGAAGGTCCAGCCTCCCTCAGCGCCTCTGCTCTGGTCTTCTAGTCCCTTCTCCCACCCCTCCCCCACTGGCAGCAGCCGCTGGCCCAGGGCCCCAATGGGGTGGCGGGGACACAGAAGGCAGTCAGGGCTGGGGAGGGGTGCCCAATCCCAGCCCAGGCCTATAAATAGCTCTTTGAGCCCAGTAGATTCCCAGGCAAGGTTGCCTCATTCAAGCCCCCGGCAACAGCCCACCACCGGGCCCCAGGCCAGCCCCTCTAAGCTCAGCCCTGGCACCAGTGAGGGGCAGTGGGAGGGGGGCAAGGGGAGTGAGGAGTGGAGAAGCAAGCGGAGCAGAGGGATGAGGGTATTTGGGGTTGGGGGTCAGCTCTGTGGCCACAGACCTGGGCTCCCACCCAGTCTCTAGTCACGCTATATACATCCTTCCTGAGCCTCAGTTTCCCCAGCACCTGTAAAATAAGCAGCAGTCCCTGGTCTGTGTGTTTACTTCCCATTTCATTCTCTGATCAACTAGTAATGTGGGGACATTAATTATCCCCTATTTTATTTATTTTTAATTTTATTTTTTCCCAAGATGGAATCTTACTCAGTCACCCAGGATGGAGTGCCGTGGCACGATCTCAGCTCACTGCACCCTCCGCCTCCTGGGTTCAAGCAATTCTCCTGCTTCAGCCTCCTGGGTAGCTGGGATTACAGGCGCCCACCACCACACATGGTCAGTTTTGTATTTTTAGTAGAGACGGCATTTCACCATGTTGGCCAGACTGGTCTCGAACTGCTGACCTTGTGATCTGCCCACTTCGGCCTCCCAAAGTGCTGGGATTAAAAGTGTGAGCCACTGTGCCCAGGTTACCCCCATTTTATTTTATTTATTTTTGAAATAAGGCCAGAGTAGAGTGGCGAGATCTTGACTCACTGTGGTTTTAATCTCAATCTCCTGGGCTCCAGTGATCCTTCCCCCTCAGCCTCCAGAGTAGCTGGGACAGCAGATGTGTGCCACCATGCCCTGCTAATTTTTAAATTATTTTTTGTAGGGATGGGGGTCTCACTATGTTACTCAGGCTGGTCTCGAATGCCTGGGCTCAAGTGATTCTCCCCCCTCTGCCTCCCAAAGTGCTGGGATTACAGGTGCAAGCCACTGGCACCCAGCCTGTCCCCATTTTAGATGGGGAAACTGAGACACAGAAAGACGAGATGGCTCACTCAGAGTTACATCGTTACGAGTGGGAGGAAGGGGGTCTGAACTCCGGACTTGCGGAGGCTGAGCTACTCAGTTCTCATGCACTCACACAACCACCCTCAGCATCTCCCCCCGTGTGAGCCACGCCGTTCCGCCAGCACACCCCAGGCTCACCAACGACTCATCGCACGCTGTTTGGGTGCTGCTGACACAGCTGTCACCTACAGACACACACATCAGCTGGGATCCTTGACCTCCAACTCTCCTCTGTGACACAGAGTCGGACAGTCAGCGCAGCTTTCTGCCGTATCATCTTGGACCCCAGGACTACCCCTTGCTCCCCTGGGGTCCTCCTTTATCCCTCATTCATTCCTACCCTTTCTTTGATTATCTTTTTTTTTTTTTTTTTTTTTTTGAGACAGAATCTCGCTCTGTCACCCAGGCTGGAAGGCAGTGGCACAGTCTCGGCTCACTGCAACCTCCACCTCCCAGGTTCAAGCGATTCTCTTGCCTCAGCCTCCTGAGTAGCTGGGATTATAGACGCACACCAACATGCCCAGCTAAGTTCTGTATTTTTAGTAGAGACAGGGTTTCGCCATATTGGCTGGTCCAGACTGGTCTTGAACTCCTGACTCTTAGGTGATCTGCCTGCCTTGGCCTCCCAAAGTACTGAGATTACAGGCAAGAGCCCCCACGCTTGACCTACTTTCTTTCTTCTTTTCTTTTCTTTTTTTTTTTGAGATGGAGTCTGGCTCTGTTGCCCAGGCTGGAGCGCAGTGGCCAGATCTTGGCTGACTGCAACCTCCACCTCCTGGGTTCAAGCGATTCTCCTGCCTCAGCCTCCCAAGTAGCTGGGAATACAGGCGTCCGCCACCACACCTGGCTAATTTTGTTTCTTCAGTAGAGACAGGGTTTCACCATGTTGGCCAGAGTGGTTTTGAATCCCAGACCTTATTACCATTTTTTTATGGTGGTTAAATAGATGTAACATAAAATTCACCATCTTAAAGTGTACAATTCAAGGCCAGGTGCAGTGGCTCACACCTGTAATCCCAGCACTTTGGGAGGCCAAGGAGGGTGGATCGCTTGAAGTCAGGAGTTCAAAACCAGCCTGGCCAACATGGTGAAACCCTGTCTCCACTAAAAATACAAAAATTAGTCAGGCATGGTGGCGCACCTGCAATTCCAGCTACTCGGGAGGATGAGGCAGGAGAATCACTTGAAATCTGGGGGCAGAGGTTGCAGTGAGCTGCGATCATGCCACTGTACTCCAGCCTGGTCAACAGAGTGAGGCTGTCTCAAAAGAATAAATAAATAAAATAAAGTGTGCAATTCAGTGGCGTTAAGTACATTCACATTATTGTCCAACCATTACCTCTAGGTCCAGAACATTTTCATCACCCTAAGAGAAGACCTGGTCCCCATCGGCAGTCACTCCCGATTTCCCCTCCCCCAGCCACTAATCTGCTTCCTATTTGCCTGATCTGAACTTTTCTTCCTTCCTTCCTTCCTTTCTTTCTCTCTCTCTCCCTCCCTTTTTCTCTTTCTTTCTTTCCTTCCTTTCTCTTTCTTTCTCTTTTCTTTCTTCCCTTCTCTTTCCTTCCTTCCTTTCTTTTTCTTTTCTCTCTCTCTCTCTCTCTCTCTCTCTCTCTCTCTATTTCTTTCTTTCTTGTTTTTTGGCAGAGTTTTCTCACTCAGCCTGGAGTGCAGTAGCAAAAACATGGCTCACTGCAGCCTTGACCTCCTAGGCTCAAGAGATCTTCCTGCCTCAGCCTCCCATCTAGCTGGGACTACAGGCATCCACCACCATGCCCGGGTAATTTTTTTTTTTTTTTTTTTTTTTGTAGAGACAAAGGAGTCTCCCTTTGTTGCCCAGGCTGGTCTCGAACTCCTGGCCTCAAGGGAGCCTCCCACTTCAGCCTCCCAAAGTGCTGGGATTACAGCATGAGCCACTGTGCCCAATACGACTGGACATTTCTACAAATGGAGTCATGCACTATTTGGCCTTCTGTGTCTTTCTTCTTTCACTCAGCATCATGTTTTCAAGGTTCATCCATATTGTAGCATTCATCAGTTCTTCATTCCTTTTTATGGCTAATATTCCATTGTATGGGTCTAGGCTTATTTACATATTTATTTTAGAGATGGAGTCTTGCTCTGTCACCCAGGCTAGAGTGCAATGGCATGAGCGCAGCTCACTGCAGCTTCGACCTCCTGGACTCCGGGGATCCTCCTGCTTCAGGACCCTGAGTAGCTGGAACTACAGGCGCGTGTCCACCCTGTCCAGCTAATTTATGTATTTTTCTTTTGTAGAGAAAGGTTTTTGCCATGTTGCCCAGACTCCTGAGTCTGGGTCTCAAACTCTTAAGCTCATGGAATCCTTCCACCTCAGCCTCCCAAAGTGCTGGGATTGCAGGTGTGAGCCACCACACCCAGCCTTGGATCTAGGTTTTTATATATTGGGACCTCCAGGTGGCTCTTGTCTATAATCCCAGCAATTTGGGAGGCTGAGGCAGGCAGATCATTTGAGATGAGGAGTTCGAGACCAGCCTGGCCAACATGGTGAAACCTCGTCTCTACTGAAAATACACAAACTAGCTGGGTGTGATGGCAGGTGCCTGTAATCCCAGCTAATCCGGAGGCTGAGGCAAGAGAATTGCTTGAGTCCAGCAGGTGGAGGTTGCAGCGAGCCAAAATTGCACCACTGTACTCTGGCCTGGGTGACAGAGCAAGACTCTGACTTAAAAAAAAAAATTAGCCAGGCTGTGGTGGCAGGGGCTTGTAGACCCAGCTACTCAGGAGGCTGACGCAGGAGAATGGCTTGAACGCGGGAGATCGCACCACTGCACTACAGCCGGGGCAACAGAGCGAGACTCCGTCTCAAAAATAAAAAGCTAAATTAAATTAAATTTAAAAAAAGATTGGGGTGTCACGACAGGGACACGCCTATGCCTCTGCAAAATGCAAAATTCTTCCTGTGTTAACAGCAGTACCCAGTCCATGGTACTCCATAAATGCTGATTGGACAAAGGTGACTGAATGAAGGATACGATCTGGCTAGAAATGCTGGAAACAGCTCCCGGGTGTTACACACCTGGGCTGTCACCCTGCGTGCCTCTTACCAGCTGTGAGCAAGGAGTCTCCCCGTATTGTGTGTGCCTCAGTTTCCTCTCTGTAAATGGGGTAAACCAGTAATTGTAACCAAAACTGCTTTGAACGTGAGCCCTGGAGAGTCAGGCAGGGCGAGGTTCGAATCGCAGCTCTGCCTCTGTGCGTGACCTTGGGAAGCAACTTTGCCTCCTTGGGGCTCAGTTTCCCCACCTGTAAAATGGGACAGCCTCATCCTGGGCGTATTGGGAAGGTTTAAGGCGGTTCCCGGGGCGAAGAGAATGGGAGGGGAGTCAGTGCAGTCTTCTCCTGGGTGCGGTGAGTGTCCAAAAAGTGGGCGGGGGTGGGGATTTTAGGCCGGGGCAGCCCCCTCCCTCGCGCAGCCGGAGGCCTTGGCTGACGGGGGCGCATGCGCAGAGCGGCCTCGCGGCCCCTTTATAAGCACTGAGGCGGCGCTGGGGCGAGCGGAGCGCAGGGCGCAGGGGCTGGACCCGGCGCGGAGCTGGCTGAGCCGGAGCGCAGCGTCCTTTGTGCCGGGCGGCCGCCCCGGGATGCGTCCGAGCTAGGAGCCAGGTGGGGGGTCCGTGAGGGGGACGCGTTGGGGGAAAGGACTTAGGGATTAGAGGCAGAGCCCAGGATTAGGGAGAGGACCTGAGACCAGGGAGAAGCCCCCAGAGTGGGGAGGGGGCTGAAGCGGGGGAGGGGAACCCCTGGTTGAAGAGGGAGCGCAAACTGGGAGGCGGCTTGAAAATGTCAGGTGGATGCACATTTTAGGGGGAAGGTTGTCCGTGGAATACGGAGACAACCCCACGGTGGGGAGGGGGCCGGGCTGGGGCTGGGTCTCAGGATTGGGGAGGGAGCAATGGGAAACAGGGCTAGGGGAGGGGCCCCCCCGACTTTGGAGAGAAGAGGACACTTAGATGCTGAATGGGGGACTCCAGAACAGGGCACCCCCGTGTCTCAGCCGAGACACCCCAGAATTTTAAGTGGGGATTCCCAATTTGCGGATGGAGGATTCCGGGCCGGACTGCACTGGGGAGGGGGCCCCCCAGATCGGCCTGAGTCCAGTGGAAGGGTGTCTGCCCTGAGTGCGACCGGCCTTGAGGAAGGGGCGCCGTGCTGTCTCCCTGTCCTTTTGGGTTAGGTCCGGTCACCCCGTTCTGACTCAGGGAGGAGGTTCTGGGGGGCCCCATCCCAAGGTGGTTCCCCGTTGTTCCCTCGTTCCCTCAGACCTTGAGTTGAGGTGTTGTCCCTTACCCAGGGAACACGCTGGGTGTCCCAGGTGAATCGTGGGTTGGGGGTCCCCCAATTGTGGTTCCCCAGCTATGGATCCCCAGGACCTGTGAGGGATACCAGTTCAGAGATGGGGGCTGTCCCCCAGCACCTCCACATCCTCCCACAGCGCCACAGCGTGACACAGACCCCTACCCCACCCCTTCAGTTCCACCTGTCCATACGGACACATATGGAAGCCTTGGCTTGGTTTGGGGGTGCAGGCGCTGGGAAGTAAGGGGCTGGGACCCCAGGCCCTGTCTGGGCAGGAGCGACCCCCATCCCTACGCACGGGGCTTTGTTCCTCTCAGGCAGCATCAATGAGAAACAGCCAGGCCAGGGAGAGGGTTGGCGCTGGGCCCCAGCAGGGGACGTGGGGGGCGGGGTGGGCAGGGAGGGGTGGGTGCATTGTGGGACCCCAGAACCCAGCCGTCGCGATGGCCGGGGGACATTTCAAAATCGAAGTTCCCCCTCAAGGAGGTGGGGGTTTTGTGTGTGTATCCACCCCAGACAGGCGGGGAGGGGAATGTGCCCAGCGGTTCTAGGGTCCCCTGTGAGCCTGATGTGACTGTGGTTGTGTCTTTGTTGGAAAACTTGTGCCGAGGGCCACATCACCATGTGGCAAAATGATGGGTGCTCATCAGTCACTGCGGCCACATTTATCCATCCCGGTTTGTTCCAGGGGCTGGCATCGCCATGTGAGTGAGTGAGGAGCTATGTCTGATGCTTCTCCGTTCATCGAGGGGTTTATGTGGGGGGGCCCGAGACTGTGGGTGTGTGTCTTTGTGCAGAAGACACGCCGCCTGTCTTGTGAGTGCCCATATTGTCTCTCTTTGTTAATGTCACTGTGAATCTGTGTGAGTGTGTGTCTCCCCGGGGTCTGTGTCTGGGGTGTGTGGCTGTGTGTGTCCCGCATGTGTATGTGAAGGGCCCAAGGGTTCTTTCCACGCGATTGGCAGTGTGCGCCCTGGGCATGGGGGTGTGGGATGTGGTCTGTGTTCAGAGTTGGGGTGCTAACAGGGAAAGCGTGAGCAGGGGCTGAAGTCCCCAATAGGCAGCCCATCTCCCTTTCTCCTCCACGGAGTTCCACACTCACACTCATGCACACTAATACACCCTGACTCTCAGGTCAGAAACACACCCATGTGTGCACAGCCCCTGCCAAGGGTCACTCAAACCCACACATCCACAGATCTCACTAGGTCCCATGTGCTCCACCTGGTGCATGGAGCTGCTATGGGCCCGCAAACACGGCATGCACACACCACAGGACACAACTGCCTGCACACCTGTGCCAGGACACAACACCCCAGACACACACCCAGTCACACTCACAAATGCCCATTGGCAAACTCACCCTCAGTGCTGACTGAGACTGGAGGTGGGAGTGAAGTGAAGGAGGGGACACACACACACACACACACACAGACTCATACACACACACACTCATACACACACATTCACATTGATCGGAGCTGCCCCTCCTCCAGCACCCCGCAGGCCCCTGCTTGCATATGCATGAGGCTCTTACATTATTCATGAGGGCACGGGCCCCAGACAGCTGTGTAAATGCTCATCTCTGGCCGCCCTGGGGAGGAGGTATTTTAAGAGAAGGGTGTGGGTGTGTGAGGGTGCAAGTGGAAGGGAGTGGGAGGGTGTGTGGGGGGTGTGTGCACCTGAAACTGTGTCTGTCACCATGTTGGGCAACCTCAATATATTTTTAGTGTATACATGCGGCTTTGTGTCTAAAGAGCTGTTTTTAAATTTAACATTTCTAGGACTTTACAAGTCTTAGGTCATTTCATTCTTGCAGTAGCTGTAGGCGGTACTTGCTGGATGATATCCATTTTAGAGGTGGGGAAACTGAGGCACGGAGTGATTGAAGCAGCTTGTCCTGAGTTAGAAGCAGGGCTATCTGGATATAGTCTGTCCTCTTAAGTGTGTGTGTGTGTGTGTGTGTGTGTGTGTGTGTGAATTTTCTGGCCTCGTCCCCTCCTAAAGCCCTGTTGGGGGCAGGTGCAACCTGCAGTCCTGTCTCTCTCTAATACCTGGCCAGGCCTGAAACAGCCATGATGGGACCCCACACTTGCTCGGGGTTCTAAGGGGAAGAAACAAAAACACCCTGAGATGAAGGCAGAGGTTGCTGAGGTTTACAAGTTGGTAGTTGGGGGCACAGGCCCAGGGTCTGGCCTTGACCTCTATCCTGCTGTGCAGCCTGAGGCAAACCTCTAGCCCTCTCTGGTCCCTGAGGCATCTTGCTAGCTGGCGGGAGGCAGGGGCAGACCAGGTGGACTTTGCTGTTGCGTTGCTGCCTCAGAAGTTCAGCACCACGGACAGGTCCTAGGCCGGCCTCCCAGCCGGGAGGGAAAACTGGGGAAGGGGACAGCTGTCCTCCACAGCCTTCCATTCTGGACTCCGTTCACACCCCCTCCTCAGGGATAATTTCTTATGGGGGCGGGGTGCAAGAGCTGGGTTTGCAGATGATGTTCTAATTTCCCATCTGCGCCCACCTCCTGAGCCCTGGTGAGGGGGATTCACAGGGGTGGGAGGTTTTGGTGAGGGACCACCTCCCCCGGATTTCTAGGCTCTGGAAGAATGTGAGGTCAGCGAATGCACTGCTGTGTTCCAACGACTGGCATGGGCTTTGCTCACAGTAGGTGCTTAATAATTGTCCACTTTATGCCCATGGGTCCTAGCCCCTGTAGAGAATTGGACCCACAACTGAAATTTCTCTGTGGACCTAAGAAGCATCTTTTGTTGGGCCTTGTGAAGTCAGGGGGAGGATGGGTGGGCAGGGGTGAGCCCCTTCCTCCAGCTGGGAGTTGGCGGCTCCTCCAAAAATCCCAGAAACCAAGAATAGAATCTTGGTGACAACCAAATCCTGGAATTGAAGCTGCGAATCGTGTCAGCCAGCAAACCCAGATTAAAGGATGGCTTGGAGGCCAGCCTGCTGCCTGGACTGGGGATGCTGGGAGGACCGGGACTGACTGGTGCCCTCTAGCAGCCGCCAGTCTGATGGAGGAGGCTGACTTGAAAAGTGGTATTTCAATCTTGGCTGTGTTAACGTCAGTAATAACAGCAGCAGCTAAAATGTGCCCCTTTCTGCACGAGGCAATTCTAAGTGTTTTATAGATATTGACTCATCCATTCCTTTCAACCACCTGATGTTATCACCATCTGACCCACCAAGAAAGGAAGGCACAGAGAAGGTAAGCAACTTGGCCAAGGTCACACACAAGGAACAGTGAGCCTATCCCAGATTTGATTCACTACAGCACCCAGGCTTCTGACCACAAGACTTCACTGCTTGGATTGTTTTTTGTTGTTTTGTTTTGAGGCAGTCTCGAGCTGTCACCCAGGCTGGAGTGTGGTGGTGTGATCATAGCTCACTGCAGCCTTGAACTCCTGGGCTTCAGCAATCCTCCCACCTCAGCCTCCTGAGTAGCTGGGACCTCAGGTGTATTCCACCAGGCACAGCTAATTTTTTTTTCCCTTTTTTTTTTTTTTAGTAGAGATGAGATCTCACTATGTTGCCCAGGCTGGTCTGAAGCTCCTGGTCTCAAGTAATCCTCCTGCCTCAGCCTCCCAAAGTGCTGGGACTACAGGCGTGAGCCACCGTGTCCAGCTGCTGCTTGGATTCTGAGGTCAAGTGGCCCTGGGTTCAAATCCTGGCTCAGCACTTTGTAGGCTCCCTCTGTGACCTTGAATAACACACTGGCCTCTCTGAGCCCTGATTTCCTGATCTGTGGAGTGGGGGAGTTGGTTCTACCATGCTGAATGTCTGGGAGGGCTGGGCTGTGGCTCACTCCTCGTTTCCTCTCCATTTCGTTCCAGGTCCAGGATGGGGACCACGTTTGTCTGGGCCTCAGGCCTTTTGATGCTGCAGATGCTGCTCTTTGTGGCTGGGGAACAGGGTAAGTTGGTTTGTGGGGAGGGAGAGATTGGGGTCTGGGGGATGGACAAGATGGGACAGCTTTTGAATTCCAGAGCCTTCTCCTGCTGGTCTCCTGGCATGGGTTAGAGAATAAAATGAAAATAGATTTTAAAAGGTCTTTGAACAGTCAAAAGCGAACAAGATACCTAAGAGGTTATTTTTAGTCATTGTCAGCAGAAGCTGGAGGTTCCCGCCTCTCACCGTTTTGCTCAGATGAACTGGAGAGAGAAAAGGAAAGAAAGAAAGAAAGAAATGAGAATAGTGCAGAGATTGATTAGTGATGTCTGCCAAGGGTGGAGCAATGGGAGTAAAGGTCTGTGTGCCTGCCTCTGCTGGTGGTCAAGAGCCCAGGTTTTAGAAATCCCTCACAGATTTGCTCTGTGACCCTAGGCAAGTATAATTATCTCTCTGAACTTCAGTTTCCTCAGCTCCCCCCAAAGAGAATGAAACATTGCTACTCTGCAGATGGTTATAAAAATCAAATTAGCTGATTGCTATAAAGTGCCTGTTATAAAGACGGTACTCCCGAAACACCATTTCCTTTTCATTAGCTGTCTCTTGCCTTACCTTTCAGAAAAACTGAGACTTAGGAAAGGAAAATTACTCTCCCGGGGCCATACAGTGAGTCAGTGGCACTGGAGTAAAATCTCTGTCCTTGTAAAAATAAAGTGAGGGGCTGGGCACAGTGCTCTATGCCTACAATCTCAGCACTTTGGGAGGCTGAGGCAGGCAGATCACTTGAGGTCAGGAGTTCCAGGCTAGCCTGCCCAACATGGCGAAACTCTGTCTCTACAGAAAATGCAAAAATCAGTCAGGTGTGGTGGCGCATGCCTGTAATCTCATCTACTTGGGAGGCTGAGGCATGAGAATCGCTTGAACCTGGGAGGCAAAGGTTGCTGTGAGCTGAGATCATGCCACTGCACTCCAGCCTGGGTGACAGAGGGAGACTCAAAAAAATAATAAGGGCGGGGGTAGTAGCTCACTCCTATAATCCCAGCACTTTGGAAGGCCAAGGTGAGCAGATCACTTGAGGTCAGGAATTGGAGACCAGTGTGGCCAACATGGTGAAATCCCATCTCTACTAAAAATGCAAAAATTAGCCAGGCATAGTGGTGCGTACCTGTAATCCCAGCTACTTAGGAGGCCAAGGCAGGAGAATTGCTTGACGTCAGGAGGCAGAGGTTGCAGTGAGCTGAGATCACACCACTGCACTCCAGCCTGGGAGATGGAGGGAGATTCCATCTCAAAAAAAAAAAAAAAAGAAATATAATAATAATAATAAAACAAGGGGCTAGGCACAGTGGCTTATGCCTATAATCCCGGCACTTTGGGAGGCTGAGTTGGGAGGATTACTTGAGCCTAGCAGCTTGAGGCTGCAGTGAATCATGATCGTGCCACTGCACACCAGCCTGGGTGATAGAGTGAGACTCCATTTCTAAAAATAAAATTTTTTTTTTTTTTTTTTTTGAGATGGAGTTTCGCTCTTGTTACCCAGGCTGGAGTGCAATGGCGCGATCTCGGCTCACCGCAACCTCCACCTCCTGGGTTCAGGCAATTCTCCTGCCTCAGCCTCCTCAGTACCTGGGATTACAGGCACGCGCCACCATGCCCAGCTAATTTTTTGTATTTTTTAGTAGAGACGGGGTTTCACCATGTTGACCAGGATGGTCTCGATCTCTTGACCTCGTGATCCACCCGCCTCGGCCTCCCAAAGTGCTGGGATTACAGGCTTGAGCCACCGCGCCCGGCCTAAAAATAAAATTTTAAAAAAGAGGAAAATAGCAGTCCCTGCTTGGTTCTTGCGTCTGAGTCAAGCCTTCTCTCCCCCTTCTCCAACCCAGGCACACAGGATATCGCCGATGCCAGCGAAAGGGGGCTCCACATGCAGAAGCTGGGGTCTGGGTCAGTGCGGGCTGCGCTGGCAGAGCTGGTGGCCCTGCCCTGTCTCTTTACCCTGCAGCCACGGCCAAGTGCGGCCCGAGACGCCCCTCGGATCAAGTGGACCAAGGTGCGGACTGCGTCGGGCCAGCGACAGGACTTGCCCATCCTGGTGGCCAAGGACAACGTTGTGAGGGTGGCCAAAAGCTGGCAGGGACGAGTGTCGCTGCCTGCCTACCCCCGGCACCGAGCCAACGCCACGCTACTGCTGGGACCGCTGAGGGCCAGCGACTCCGGGCTGTACCGCTGCCAGGTGGTGAGGGGCATCGAGGATGAGCAGGACCTGGTGCCCTTGGAGGTAACAGGTCAGTTGGGGGCAAAGGAGGGGCCGGGGGGCTGGAAGAAGGAGGGCTGAGCCTGGAGCCCACCCACTTGAAGGTCACCTTAGAAATCACTCCCTGAGGCCTGGTGCAGTGGCTCATGCCTGTAATCCCAGCACTTAGGGAGGCCAAGGCGGTGGATCGCTTGAGCACAAGAATTTGAGACCAGCCTGGGCAACATGGTGAAACCTCAACTCTACAGAAGATACAAAAATTAGCTGGGCATGGGGGCACATGCCTGTAGTCCAGCTACTTGGAAGGCAGAGGTGAGAAGATCATTTGAGCCTGGGAGGTTGAGGCTACAGTGAGCTATGATCTTGCCACTGCCCTCCAGCCTGGATGATAGAAATCACTCTCTGGGCTGGGTGTGGTGACTCACGCCTATAATTCCAGCACTTGGGGGGGGCCGAGGTGGGTGGATCACCTAAGGTCAGGAGTTCGAGACCCGCCTGACCAACATGAAGAAACCCCGTCTACTAAAAATACAAAAAATTAGCTGGGCATGGTGATGCATGCCTGTAATCCCAGCTACTTGAGAGGCTGAGGCAGGAGAATCACTTCAACCTGGGAGGTGGAGGTTGCAGTGAGTCAAGATCGTGCCATTGCACTCCAGCCTGGACCACAAGAGAGAAACTCCGTCTCCAAAAAAAAAAAAAAAAAAAAAAAAAGGGAAAAAAAAAAAAAAAAAAAGAAAAAGCACTCTCTGAACAGGGATTCCCTTTCAATTCTTCTGACAAAGTTATAAAGAAAGTCTTTATGGCGCCTGTAATCCCAGCACTTTGGGAGGCGGAGGAGGGTGGATCACTTGAGGTCAGGAGTTTGAGACCAGCCTGGCCAACATCTCTACTAAAAAAAAAAAAAAATTAGCTAGGCATGGTGGTACATGCCCGTAATCCTAGTTACTTGGGAGGCTGAGGCAGCAGAGCTGCTTGAACCTGGAAGGTAGAGGTTGCAGTGAGCTGAGATCGAACCACTGCACTCCAGCCTGGGTAACAAAGCAAGACTCTGCCTCAGAAAAAAAAAAAAAAAGTATTTATGGGTATTGCCTTGTCTTTAACACCTTTCCTTTTTAGCCATGAGGGAGGAGTCTCCAGCTCAGACTTCTGGGGGCCACAATATCTAGGCAGGATTTGTTTTTGTTGTTTTGAGACGGAGTCTCACTCTTGCTGCCCAGGCTGGAGTGCAGTGGTGCCGTCTCAGCTCACTGCATTCCCCATCTAGGCGGGTTTTGCTTTAAGTCAATTTTGTGGTTATCTGATTTTAAGTAAGACAAAGGGTATTGGCTATTTAAAAAAGAAATTAAAAATTCCTTGTAATATACATTTAAGTTTTTTTACGTGAGGCAAGATTTAAAAAGTAAGTTAATTAAAAATGTATACTAAATATTAAGCAAAAGAACAGTTCTCAAATAGCTGTTTAACCAATTCTTTATTAAATTCTTCTTTTTGAGCTGAGCGTGGCAGTGCACACCTGTAATCTCTGCACTTTTCAAGGCTGAGGCAGAAAGATTTCTTGATCCCAGGAATTCAAGACCAGCCTGGGCAACATAGCAAGACCCTGTCTCTATTTCAAAAAAAGCAAAACAATACAGGGATGGGGGAGTCCAATGGTTCATGCCTGGAATCCCAGCACTTTGGGACACCAAGGGAGGAAGATCACTTAAGCTCAGGAGTTCAAGACCAGCCTGGGCAACATAGTGAGACCTTGTCTCTACTAAAATTCCAAAACATTAGCCAGGCATGGTGGTGTGTGCCTGTTGTCTTAGCTACTCGAGGGGGCTGAGGTGGGAGGATCGCTTGAGTCCCAAGAGACTGAGGCTGCTGCAAGCCGTGATCATGCCACTGCACTCCAGCCTGGCCAACAGAGCAAGACCCAGTCTCAAAAACAACAATAATACAACTGAATAAGTCAGGTGTGGTGGCACACACCTCTAATCCCAGCATTTTGAAAGACCAAGGAGGATTGCTTGAGCCCAGGAGTTCAAGACCAGCCTGAGCAAGACAGTGATACCCCGTCTCTACAAAAACATTTTTTTAAAAATTAGCGGGACATGCTAGTGTGCGCCTGTAGTCCCATTTCCTCAGCAGGCTGAGGTGGGCGGATCATTTGAGACTGGAAAGTTGAGGCAGCAGTGAGCTGAGATCGCACCACTGCACTTCAGCCTGGGTGACAGAGGGAGAACCTGATTCAAATAAAGAAATACATAAATAGTCAAAAACTAAAAATAAAATAAAGAACAGGGTTTGGCACACAGTAGATGCTCAATAAATGACTCAATGGATGGATTGTTGTGCAGGAAACTCCTGCGGACTCCTGTTTCCTTTAACTTACACTGACCTTGGGCAAGTCCCTGATTCCTGTCTTGGGGCTTAACCTGCATACCCCCAAACTGTGAATTGGGGACACAGTGTCTTACCACATAGTTTATGGGGTCAACCAATCATCCCCTTTCAAAGGCCTCATTTCTCAAAATCGATAAAAGCTAAAAAAAATACAAAAACAAAAACACACATGCACATGAAAACTGATGAGAGGTGAGGTAAGTGAATTCCACATCTAGGTAGTTCCATTTCATTCATTCAGCCAAACTCTGTTTGTTGTTGTGTGAGACAGAGTCTCACTCTGTCACACAGGCTGGAGTTCCGTGGTACGACCTCGATTCACTGCAACCTGTGCCTCGAGGGTTCAAGCGATTCTCCTGCCTCAGTCTCTGGAGTAGCTGGAATTACAGGTGCACACAACCACACCTGGCTAATTTTTGTATTTTTAGTGTAGACAGAGTTTCACCATGTTGGCCAGACTGGTCTCTAACTCCTAGCCTCAAGTGATCTGCCCACCTCCGCCTCCCAAAGTGCTGAGATTACAGGCGCGAGCCGCCGTGCCCAGACACTCGGCCAAACATTTACTGAGCACCTACTCTGTACTGGTCCAATGCTGAGGACACAAGGACTCTCAGTGGGATAAGACAGGGCAAAGTGTTTCATTTCTTGGTCTTGTTCAGCCATTTCTTTCATCCCTGAATCAGAATTTGAATCACAGTGAACCTGTTATTGGTACTTCACATCCTGGCTTACATGTCACCTCCTCCAGGAAGCCTTCCAAGACCCCATTTCCAGGTCAGGCAAGAACCACATTTGGCCTCTGGTGATGCTGCCTGTGCTTCCCTATCAGTGCATGCACTTAAATCCTAAAAGGCGGAATCTCTCTGTCAGCCTTCTCCACATCTTCTGCTACCTCCAGGGCCTAACCCTGGGCATGAAGAGTGCCATCTTTGGAGTCAGATCTGTCTGAATTTGAATTCTGGTTCTGCTGCTCCTTTGCTGCGTGGTCTGGACCCATCCCTCAACCTTTCTGACCTTTAGTTTCCTCCTCTGGAACAATCAAATTTGTTGTAAGAGTTCAATAAGATAATCCTCGTAAATGCTTCTCTTTTTTGTATTTTGTATTTTTATTTTTTCGAGAGGGAGTCTTGTTCTGTCTCCCAGGCTGGAGGGCAGTGGCTCAATTCTGGCTCACCACAGCCTCCACCTCCTGGGTTCAAGCAATTCTCCTACCTCAGCCTCCTGAGTGGGTAGGATTACGGATGTATGCCACCATGCCCAGCTATTTTTTGTTTTTTGAGATGGAGTCTCACTCTGTCACCCAGGCTGGACTGCAGTGGCATGTTCTCGGCTCATTGCAACTTCCGCCTCCTAGGTTCAAGCGATTTCCTGCCTCACCTTCCCAAGTAGCTAGGATTACAGGAGTGCACCAGCACGCCTGGCTAATTTTTGTATTTTTATAGAGACGGAGTTTCACCATGTTAACTAGGCTGGTCTCAAACTCCTGACCCCAAGTGATCCACCCACCTCAGCCTCTCAAAATGCTAGGATTACAGAAGTGAGCCACCACGCCCAACTGTAAATGCGTTTCACATTGTAAATATTTGCTAACTTCTAACCCTTTATGGCCATTGTTACCAGTTACCTCATCTGTAAAATGGGGGCACATGGATCTTTCTCCCCACCCTCACCCCACACTGTGCCTGGCGCTGGGTCTATTATTATCAGACCGGGATGGGGAGTCATTCTGCAAGAGGTAGGTCTGTTCTTGAAGATTCCAGCATAAGTCGACCGCCCCCCATCCTGGATGTTCCCCCACAGGTGTTGTGTTCCACTACCGGGCAGCCCGGGACCGCTACGCGCTGACCTTCGCTGAGGCCCAGGAGGCCTGCCGTCTCAGCTCAGCCATCATCGCAGCTCCCCGGCATCTACAGGCTGCCTTCGAGGACGGCTTCGACAACTGTGACGCTGGCTGGCTCTCTGACCGCACTGTTCGGTGAGGGGGATACACAGGGCAGGGAGACGAAGACTAGCCCATGGGGAAGGAGGTTCCTCGGGGGCTCCAGGAGCACACATTTGAGAGGGACCCTCCCCTTGTATTGTCAGGTATCCTATCACCCAGTCACGACCTGGTTGCTATGGCGACCGTAGCAGCCTTCCGGGGGTTCGGAGCTATGGGAGGCGCAACCCACAGGAACTCTACGATGTGTATTGCTTTGCTCGGGAGCTGGGGGGTAAGTCTGGGGCTGGCAGGACCAGGCCCCTCCACCTCTCCCTGAGCCTCTATTATTCTCCCCGACTCCCATCCCTCCCTGGCCCTTATGCAACTCTCCTGTCTTATACCTCTCTAAACCTGCAGCCAAGACGTGATCCCACTCATTCCCTGAGATTTTCATGCCTCCCTGAGCCCCACTCTCGCTCTGCGCCCCCTTCCTCTCTCTGATCCTCTTTCCCTCGCTGAACCCCTGCCCCCTCCCTGCCTGCTTGTTCCTACCCCTTTCCTCCTCTGTGAGCCCCCTTCACCGAGCCCCTCCCTCTCTCTGAAGCCCGACTTGCCCACGGGCCTGAGTTACTCTATTTGTAAAAAGAGGCTTAGCTCTGCATGAGAGGTAAAGACATCGATGGTCCTGGAGCCGGACGCACTGCTGCGGTTGTCACCGCCTCTTTTAACCACCACCCTAACGCGTCCAGGTCGGGACTGCTTGGCGTTGGACCCACTTCCCGGGCTCCAAGGGCACCCAGCCCCCCTGACCTCCACCCGGCCCTCCCACAGGCGAGGTGTTCTACGTGGGCCCGGCCCGCCGCCTGACACTGGCTGGCGCGCGCGCGCAGTGCCGCCGCCAGGGTGCCGCGCTGGCCTCGGTGGGACAGCTACACCTGGCCTGGCACGAGGGCCTGGACCAGTGCGACCCCGGCTGGCTGGCGGACGGCAGCGTGCGCTACCCGATCCAGACGCCGCGCCGGCGCTGCGGGGGCCCAGCCCCGGGCGTGCGCACCGTCTACCGCTTCGCTAACCGGACCGGCTTCCCCTCGCCAGCCGCGCGCTTCGACGCCTACTGCTTCCGAGGTGCGTGCGTCCCCTGGTGGCCGCGCCCCCAGGGCGTTCACTTTGGCGAAGGCCACGCCCCTAGAGCCTCTCCCAGCCGAGAGACAGACACGTGGAAGCCCGTTTTGTGATAAGCCACGCCCCCTGGTGAGGGCCACGCCCCTTTCGACAGGTCTTTCCCAAGGGGCGTCCTAGGCAAAGGACAGGGCTCCAGAGGAGGCCACTCTGGCGGGAAGTCACCTTTGCTGGGTGGGCTGTATCCCCTGAGATCTGGAGGCCCCATAACCCTGAAAGACACGCCCCTAGGTGGAGCATATTTTACCTAGAGCCACTCCCATAAGCATACACACCCCTGTGAAAGAGAGAATGCCTCAGTTGGCCACCTCTGGGCTCCACACAGGGGCGGGAGCAGGGATGACACTCGCGCTTGTTGGGGGGCAGTGGGGACAGCTTTAACATCAATCCTAAGGAACCAAGCCCTCTAAGTAAGCCGCCCCAATCCTGGCATGGGCATACCATGCCCACTGGACGCCTCCTGTTCCTGGGGAGGATCTGTCATCAAGGTGGAGTCGAACCCCTCAACAGGCAGACTCAAGTTCATGAGAGTCGGACACTGCCAGAGTTTTGCCCATGAGCCAAATTGTCCTTTTTCTTTTCTTCTTTTCTTTTCTTTTGAGACAGAGTCTCATTCTGTCACCCAGGCTAGAGTGCAGTGGTGCAATCTCAGCTCACTGCAATCTCCACCTCCCAGGTTCAAGTGATTCTCCTGCCTCAGCCTCCTGAGTAGCTGGACACACCCAGCTAACTTTTGTATTTTTAGTAGAGATGGGGTTTCATCATGTTGGCCAGGCTGGTCTTGAACTCCTGACCTCAAGTAATCCACTGGCCTCAGCCACCCAAAGTGCCGGGATTACGGATGTGAGCCACCACACCCAGCCCAAATTGTCTCTTGAGTCCTCACTATAGCCAGTTGACACTGATCCTGACAGTGGCTCAGTTGGGCCCCAGCCTGAACAGTGGAGGTGAAAACTTTGCACTTCCCTCTCTCAGACTGGGGGAAATCTCAGAAACCACTCAGGTGTCATCCCTGCTCCCACTCCAGAGATGCACAGGAGGGTTGGGCTGCAGCATGCTGGAAAGAGGGTAGACTTCAACCAGAACTTCCCAGGCAACCCCTGAAACTAACACTGCCTCTTCTCCTTTCTCCCACAGCTCATCACCCCACATCACAACATGGAGACCTAGAGAGCCCATCCTCTGGGGATGAGGGGGAGATTGTATCAGCAGAGGGGCCCCCAGTTAGAGAACTGGAGCCCACCCTGGAGGAGGCAGAGGTGGTCACCCCTGACTTCCAGGAGCCTCTGGTGGCCAGTGGGGAAGAAGAACCTCTGATTCTGGCAGAGAAGCAGAAGTCTCAAGAGACCCTCAGCCCTACCCCTGGGGAGCCCATGCTGGCCTCATGGCCCACTGGGGAAGTGTGGCAGAGCACGGTGGCCCCCAGCCCTAGCGACATGGGGGCAGACACTGCATCTGGTTCACATACAGAGGTGGCCCCAACTGGCCCCACGCCCAGGAGGATGGGGCGCTTCAAAGGGTTGAATGGGCGCTACTTCCAGCAGCAGGAACCGGAGCCAGGGCTGCAAGTGGAGATGGAGGCCGGTGCCCAGCCCCCCACCCCAGAGGCTGCAGGGAACCACTTGGAACCTCCGTTGGCTGTCACAGAGGCTTTGGGCAGTGGGCGGAGCCGGAGCCCCTGGGCCGATCTGACCAATGAGGTGGACATGCCTGGAGCTGGTGAGTTGCTCCAGGGGAGGCTGACCTACCTGGGGATCTGGAGGCGAAGGTGGAATGTTAGCCAGGGCTACACTCGGGATGGGGGAGGAAGCTCCGATCCCAGCTGGGTCCCCCCGCCCCAGAAGCCCCCTCTCCCTTGGGCCTGGAGTCCAACTAGAGAGGCTGCCGAGAGATGATTGTAATGACTGATTGTAATGACTGCCTTGATGTTGCTGCAGGTTCCGCTGGTGGCAAGAGCTCCCCAGAGCCCTGGCTGTGGCCCCCGACCGTGGTCCCACCCAGCATCTCAGGCCAAAGCAGGGCCCCTGTCCTGGAGCTAGAGAAAGCTGAGGGCCCCAGTGCCAGGCCAGCTACCCCAGACCTGTCTTGGCCCCAGTCAGAGGTCACCGTCCCAGCTCCCGGCCCTGCCCCCTGGGAGGCATCCCCAGTGCTCCCCTCCCCAGATCTCCCTGTCATGGCCATGCTGCGTGGTCCCAAACAGTGGCTGCTACCATTCTCCACCCCCACCTCCACCGAGGCCGATAGGGTTGAAGGGCATGGTGAGGCCACGGCCACGGCTCTGCGATCCCCTGCTGCAGAGACCACGGTGTATTCCCTCCCTCCCTCGAGCCCGACAGGACAGGCAGAAGAGCCCACGCCCACAACATCTCAGTCCCCCAGGGTGGACTTCAGAGAAACTGGGGAGACCAGCCCTGCCCAGCTCAACAAAGCTGAGCACCCCAGCTCCAGCCCATGGCCTTCTGTGGACAGGAATGTGGCTGCAGATTTTTTCCCCACTGCGACTGCCACTGAGCCCACCACTGAGCCCATGGGCCTCAGGGGCATCTCGGGGTCCGAGTCTGGGGTCTTCAACACAGCAGAAAGCCCCACTTCTGGCTTGCAGGCCACTGTAAATGAGGTGCAGGACCCCTGGCCTTCAATGTATAGTAAAGGGCTGGATGCAAGCCCCTCATCTTCCCCCGCGGGGAGCCCTGGAGTCTCCTTGATACCCAAAGTCACCCCATCTTGGGTTGCTACAGATGAAGGAGCCACTGTGAAGCCCATGGGTTCCACAGTCACGCTGGCCCCCAGTGATGCTAGTGGAATTTGGGGACCTGGATCCCAGCTGTTTGAAGAAGCGGAAAGCACGACCTTGAGCCCTCAGGTGGCCCTGGATCCAAGCATTGCGACATTCCTCACCACCTTAGAGCAGGGGGACAAGGTTGGGGTTCCAGCTGTGTCTACGCTGGCCTCCTCAAGCTCCCAACCCCACCCAGAGCCAGAGGACCAGGTGGAGACCCAGGGAACAACAGGAGCTTCAGCGTCTCTGCATCAGAGCAGCCCCCTGGGGAAACCAGCTGTGCCTCCTTGGACACCGACTGCAGCCAGTGTGGGTGAGGCTGCCTCAGTTTCCTCAGGGGAGCCTACAGTGCCATGGGACTCCTCCAGCACCCTGCTGCCTGTCACCCTGGGTACAGAAGACTTCGAACTGGAGGTCCTGGCAGGGAGCCCAGGCATAGAGAGCTTCTGGGAGGAGGTGGCTAGTGGAGAGGAGCCAGCCACCCCAGACCTGCCAGGGACCCCAACGAATGAGGGTGAGTACAAAGTCTCAGGGCTCTGTCCAGCTCTCCATGGTCAGGGATTGGGGAGCAGGGGCTAGGGGAGCCCAGAGCAGGGAGGAAGGTTGTCCCTGGGGATCTGGAAGCTTTCTAGTGGGGCATGACGATGGAAGTAGGAGCTTATCAGGTGGAGTTGACTTTCAGAAACGACATTCCTGGCACAGACATTCCTGGCAGAGGAAAGAGCACCAGGAAAGGCCAGGAGATGAGGTAGTGCTTGAGCACAGAGCACACATCCCAATGACCAAAATGCGAGAGTGGTGAGTGGCCGGGCGCGGTGCCTGACACCTGTAATCCCAGCGCTTGAGGAGGCTGAGGTGGGTAGATCGGAGTTCGAGACCAGCCTGGCCAACGTGGCGAAACCCTGTCTCTACTAAAAATACAAAAATTAGCCAGGTATGGTGATACACACCTGTAATCCCAGCTGCTGGGGAAGCTGAGGCACGAGAATGGCTTGAACCTGGGAGGCGGAGGTTGCAGTGAGCTGAGACCGAGCCACTGCACTCCAGCCTGGGTGACCGAGTGAGGTTCTGTCTCAAACAAAACAAAACAAAATGTGGAGTGGTGAGGCATTGAGTGGAGTCTGATTTGGGGAATGAGATTAGTTGTAAGCCATGTCTCCATCTGCTTGGAGCTGGACAGTGGTGTGATGCCCAAGGACTGACCTTGTAGGACTCCCCAGTCTGGGTAAGACAGAGCTGGACGCAGATGCCTCCCAGGTGAGAACGGAGGGAGGAGGCGTGGCAGGGAGGGTTTCCTGAACAAATGGGAATGGGAGCTGGAATTCAGTGATTTTATTTGTAAGGGGCCTCGAGCCACAGGGAAAGTGGGAGCTGGGAAGGCATGCAAGGGGTGAGGATCACCCCCATTCTTCAGATAGTAAACTGAGGCTCAGGTAGGTACAGCGCCACCTGGCTAATCACTGGTCAAACCTCAATGGGAGCTCAAGTCAGCCTGAGTTTTTTTTTTTTTTTTTTTTTTTTTTGAGATGGAGTCTCGCTCTGTCACCCAGGCTGGAGTGGTGCAGTGGTGCATTCTCAGCTCACTGCAACCTCCGCCTCGTGGGTTCAAATGATTTTCCTGCCTCAACCTCCCAAGTAGCTGGGACTACAGGCGCATGCTACCACGCCCAGGTAATTTTTGTATTTTTAGTGGAGACAGGGTTTCACCATATTGGCAAGGATGGTCTTGATCTCTTGACCTCGTGATCCACCCACCTCAGCCTCCCAAAGTGCTGGGATGTGAGCCACCGCCTCCCTGGGACCAGCTCTGCCTCAGCTCAGCCTACAAATATTTTCCAGTCCTTCTTAGGTCCTGCCAAGTTAAGCTGGGTTTTTTTGCCAAATGAAATTTTAAAACAAACAAACAAACAAAAAAGAGGCTGCATGTGATAACTCACACCTGTCATCCTACAAAAATTAGCCAAGCGGCGCAATCTCAGCTCACTGCAACCTCCGCCTCCTGGGTTCAAGCAACTCTCCTGCCTCAGCCTTCTGAGCAGCTGGGATTACAGGCTCCCGCCACCATGCCCGGCTAATTTTTGTATTTTTAGTAGAGACAGGGTTTCACCATGTTGGCCAGGCTGGTCTCGAACTCCTGAGTCCGGGCAATCCACCCACCTTGGCCTCCCAAAGTTCTGGGATTGCAGGTGTCAGCCACGGCGCCCAGCTGAGTTGCACACTTTTATTAACACCATTGGGTTTAACTTGCCCCCACCTTTTTTCTTTCTGAAAGGGTTTCACTCTGTCACCCAGACTTGAGTGCAGTGCCAAGATCATGGCTCACTGCAGCCTTGACCTCCCCAGGCTCAGGTGATCCTCCTGCCTCAGGCTCCTAGTAGCTGGGACCACAGGTGTGCGTCACCATACCTGGCTAATTTTTTTATTTTCAGTAGAGACTGGGATTTGCCATGTTGGCCAGGCTGGTTTTGAACTTCTGACTTCAGGTGATCCGCCAGCCTCGGCCTCCCAACGTGCTGGGATTACAGGTATAAGCCACCACGCCCGGCCTTTTTTTTGCCTTTTTTGTTCTTGAAGGCAAAGTGTCATGATGATGGAAATAGCCAATGCTAGGTTTCATCATCCAGTCTGTCACCTCTGGGCTGTGTTGGGGTGGGACCTTTTTTTTTTTTTTTGAGACGGAATCTCACTCTGTTGCCAGGCTGGAGTGCAGTGTTGGCGATCTCTGCTCACTGCAACTGACTCAGCCTCCTAAATAGCTGGGACTACAGGCGCGCGTCACCACACCCAGCTAATTTTTTAATATTTTTAGTAGAGACAGGGTTTTACCATGTTAGCCAGGATGGTCTCGATCTCCTGACCTTGTGATCCACCCGCCTCGGCCTCCCAAAGTGTTGGGATTACAGGCATGAGCCACCGTGCCTGGCTGGGATCTTTTTTTTTTTTAATTTTCTTTTCTCTCTTTCTTTTTTTTTTTTCCAGACAGGATCTCGCTCTGTTGCTCAGGCTGGAGTGCAGTGATGCACCCAGGTTCAAGTTATCCTCCCACTTCAGCCTCCCCAGTAGCTTGGACTGCAGGCATGCAACCACCACACCCAGCTAATTGTGTGTGTGTGTGTGTGTGTGTGTGTGTGTGTGTGTGTGTGTGTGTGGTGTGTGTAGAGATGGGGTCTCCCTATGTTATCCAGGCTGGTGTCAAACTCCTGGGCTCAAGCAATCTTCTCGCCTTGATCTCCCAAAATTTTGGGACTACAGACATGAGCTGTAGCGTCTGGCAAATCTTTTTTTCTTCGATGTCCAGGAGGCAGGCCGACCCAGGGGCAAGGGCGCTTGTTTCGATAAAGGCTGACATTTACGGGTTATTGCTGGTGTGCTTGGCTTATTCAAAGCACCTTACCAGAGTTATCCTGGTTAATCCTTATAATGTGCTTATGGGAAAAGCTCCAGTGTGATCCTCACTCTGCAGAGAGGGAGACAGACACAGAGAGGTTAAGTGCCTTGTGCAGCCACACAGCTAAGGAGTGTCAATCCTGGGGTTTGAATCCAGGCCTTCTGAACACAGGGCTTCTTTTTTTTTTTTTTTTGAGACAGAGTCTCACTCTGTTGCCCAGGCTGGCGTACAGTGACGATCTCGGCCCACTGCAACTTCCTCCGCCTCCCAGATTTGAGTGATTCTCCTGCCTCAGCCTCCTGAGTAGCTGGGATTATAGGCATGCACTACCATGCCCGGCTAATGTTTGTATTTTTAGTAGAGATGGGGTTTCACCATGTTGACCAGGTTGGTCTCAAGCTCCTGACTCAAGTGATCCACCCACCTCAGCCTCCTGAAGTGCTGGGATTACAGGTGTGAGCCACCATACCTGGCCAGAAAACAGGGCTTCTGTCTCAGCCAGTTGGCTGTGAAACAGCCTAAAAAAGTTCATTGGCCTAAAAAAGTACATGAGGCCGGGTGGGATGGCTCACGCCTGTAATTCCAGCACTTTAGGAGGCTGAGGCGGGAGGATCATTTGAGCCCAGGAGTTGGAGACCAGCCTGGGCAACATAGTGAGACCCCGTCTCTTCAAAACAAATTTTAAAATTAGCCGGGTATCGTGTGTACCTGTGGTCCCAGCTACTCAGGAGTGCTGAGGCGCGAGGATCACTTGAGCCTGGGAGGTCAAGGCTGCAGTGAGCTGTGATCGCGTCACTACCCTTCAGCCTGGGTGACAGAGCGAGGCTCCATCTCAAAAAAAATTTAATCTTAAGATGATGGTGAGGAGAGAAGAGATAGCCTATGTGGGGATCCACCCTGGAAAGACGATTGGAGGTGAAGAAGCTCAATGCTTAAAGAAATAGAGACGCGGCAGTCAGAGAGGAGGGAGGGCAGCCACACAGGAACACTAAGGAAACGGGGTGGAGCTGCAGCTGGGCTGAGGGTGGGTCTGTCTTGGACTTTTCTGGATCCTGGGCTCCACAATGAAGCCTGTGGCAGCAGGATGGAGATTGGTGGGCAGTGCCGGGGAGACCCAGGCGCCTACCCACCCACCGCTTGCGGCAGAAATGCTAATGAAGCCAAAAATAAGTGCAGTACCAGCGAGCGACTGAGTCACCGCCAGTCTGTGGGCAGGTGTCAGCAGCGCGGGGCACCTGGCTGGGCTCATGCGTCCCGTCGCCTGGCAGCCCTGTGCGTGTGCACACACGTGCAGGGCCACCATCCAGCCACAGGCCCTGACATCCACAAGCCCCTTTGCCATCCATGGGGCTACCCCAGGGACGAGCCTCAGCCACTACAGGAGGGCCAGCTGCTACCTGCATTCCGTTAGCAAGCCATGAGTGAGTGCCCGCTCTGTTCCGGACGCTGTGGTGGAACCAAATCCCCTGTCCTCTGAAACCTGACGTCCTAGAACAACATTCTAGAACTTTCCCAGGATGGAAGTGTTCTCTATCGCCGTTAACTCAAAAAGTGGCTAGGACAACTGAGGGGCGACATTTTTGCTTTTATTTCACTTCAATGGATTTAAGCGTGAATATCTATATGTGGCTGCCATATGGAACACCAGTGCTCTAGGGAGAGATACAGACAAGAAACGATTGTTCTAATAAAAAAGTAAAGTAGAGCTCTCTTCAGCAGCACATATGCTAAAATTAGAACAATGCAGAGAAGATTAGCACGGCCCCTGTGCAAGAATTAAGCCTTTCTTTCTTTCTTTCTTTCTTTCTTTTGAGATGGAGTCTTGCTCTGTCGCCCAGGCTCCCAGGCTGGAGTCAGTGGCGACATCTTCTCTGACTACAACCTCCGCCTTCTGGGTTCAAGAGATTCTCCTGCCTCAGCCTCCCAGGTAGCTGGGATTACAGGCATGCGCCACCATGCCCAGCTAATTTTTTTGTATTTTTATTGGAGACGGGGTTTCCCCATGTTGGCCAGGCTGGTCTCCAACTCCTAAGCTCAGGTGATCCACTTGCCTTAGCCTCACAAAGTGCTGGGATTACAGGCATAAGCCACCAGCAATGGCCTCTTTTTTCAAATTTAATTTAATTTAAAACAATTTAATTCCTCTGTGCAGTGGAATGGTCAGATGCTGCCCTGACAGGGGATCTGGGTTGGCTGGGGCAGAATGAGGATTTTCTTTTTCACTCTGTCGCCCAGGCTAGAACCTCTGCCCACCCCTGTGCCCCAATTTGTGAATAGCACAGTGATGAGCAGGGTGTGCCCAAAGGAGGGGGGATAAGTCAGGGAGGACACTTAAACCCGTGTTTGGCCGGGCATGGTGGCTCACACCCGTTAATCCCAGCACTTTGGGAGGCTGAGGTGGGCAGATCACGAGGTCAGGAGTTCGAGACCAGGCCAACACAGTGAAACCCCATCTCAACTAAAAATGCAAAAAATTAGCCAGGTGTGGTGGTGCGTGCCTGTGATCCCAGCTACTCGGGAGGCTGGGGCAGGAGAATGGTTTGAACCCCAGAGGTGGAGGTTGCAGTGAGCCAAGATCATGCCACTGCACTCCAGCCTGGGTAACAGAGTGAGACTCTGTCTAGAAAAATTAATAAATAAATAAAGGAGAAAACATTCTACAAGGCCCTTCAGGAAGCACTGGTCTCTGGGAGCCCGATTCTAGTTCAGTCTAAGGAAGGACTTTGCTATAGGCAGAGAAGCCCACAGATGCTTTGGGGCAGTTTCTGGAAGTATTAAACTCCTCGTGACAGGGGGTATATGAGAGGGAGTTGGTGACCTCTCGTTGGGGAAGTTATAGAGAGGATTCCATAGAGAGGATTTGATTAGAGGGATTTGGGGGCCTGGGGTGTTGATTCCAAGAAGGCAAAAGACCTGTGGCCTGACTCTTCCCCACACTACCCCCTCCATCCTGCAGCCCCCTTGGATCCCTGTGAGAACAACCCTTGTCTTCATGGAGGGACGTGTAATGCCAATGGCACCATGTATGGCTGTAGCTGTGATCAGGGCTTCGCTGGGGAGAACTGTGAAATTGGTGAGTGCCTCAGACTCAGGATCTGAATCTGCATTTGTTTGACTCCAGAGCCTTGGGTTCTACCTAGCAGCCATGCCCTCAGAATTCAGAGATCACAAAAAGTTGGCTTCAGATGCTCCATTCTCAAACCTGCTCCTTGCATCCAGCCAAATCAGCCCCAGCTAGCCAACCCAATTGAATCAAACAGCTGATCTTTCATCTCTGGTATGCTGTCTCCCATTACTACAAGTCAGAGGTGGGGAGGGAAAGACAAAGGAATGATATGGCTGGGACTCCTCCCTGCAAAGGCCCCTTGGGGATCCTGCCCTTACCTGGGTGGGTGGGAGATATAAGCACGGCCACCAGAACTGTTGGGCACTAGCTTCAAAGTCCAACACAAGAAATGCTACCAATTTTTTATGACATTACAACAACAAATATAAATGGCATAATTTCCTGAGCTCTATGTATCATCTTGACTTCACAGCCTTCACAATCACATGACTGATTACAGAATTATAACAATAAATATAAATGATATAATTTATTGAGCTCTTCCATTGCTTCTCTACTCACAATCATCCTTGAGTAGGAGCCCATTATTTCACCATTTTCAAAAAAAAAAAGAGCTGAGTTTCAAGGAGGGGAAGTGATTTGCCCAGTGCTATACATGCCTCAAGCACAAATGGACCAGTAGAAGAAGAGCTCAGTGACTATCTAGATTTACCACAAACAGCTTTGTAACTCTGCAAGTCTGCAAATGCCAAAAAGAGCCTCCAGCTTCAGCATTCTATAAGCCTATTTTTTTTTTTTTTTATAATTCAGTCTCCGTAGAGACTGTCAAAAATTGCCAATGCTGACTATATTTCAAGCCATCATGGTGGGGTATTGGGAAAAGTTTTCAATTAGCAATAATCGTGCCTTGGATAAACCTCAGTGGCTATGATACTGCCACTGCGCAAAGCTATAAGCCTGTTTTTGAGAGTATAACTTTCACTTCTCTAGAGTCAGTCTGCACATCCTGGTTTTCAACTGCCCCAGTGGCATCTGCTCTCATTAATGCTAATTTATGTTAATTGTGTGAGGTTCCACCCCCTTGCCTGCAAAGTCATTGGGCCATCTGTGCAGACTGCCACTGCTGCACTCAGGTCCAGGATGGATGGTAGGATCATGATCCCATCTTCTGCCTAGTTTCCTATGGGAGCTCAGAGCCAATGAGAGGCTGACCTTTGACTCAGTCCCTTTCCCTCTCTGCCAGACATCGATGACTGCCTCTGCAGCCCCTGTGAGAATGGAGGCACCTGTATTGATGAGGTCAATGGCTTTGTCTGCCTTTGCCTCCCCAGCTATGGGGGCAGCCTTTGCGAGAAAGGTGAGTTTCTATTGCAACCCCAGAAATAGTACCAGAAGTGAGGTTGGGTGCCCAGCCACAGGCTTCCCCACGTACTCCAGGTCCCTGCCTCTAGTTCCATGGCTGTGAGCCTGACACAAGATAAATTATTGTTTTAGACAAACTGCATGTAGTATAGAATTAACTATTTTATTTTATTTATTTATTTTTTTTGAGATGAAGTCTCACTCTGTTGTGCAGGCTGGAGTGCAGTGGTGATGCCTTGGTCCACTGCAACCTCCCTCTCCCAGGTTCAAGAAATTCTCCCTGCCTCAGCCTCCTGAGTAGCTGGGATTACAGGCATCCATCACCAAGCCCAGTTAATTGTTGTATATTTTAGTAGAGACGGGGTTTCTCCATTTTGACCAGACTGGTCTTGAACTCCTGACCTCAGGTCATCTGCCCACCTTGGCTTCCCAAAGCCCTGGCTGGAATTACAGGCATGCACCATCGTGCCTGACCTATTTTATTTTATTTTTTGAGACGGGGTCTCACCCTGGCACCCAGGCTGGAGTCCAGTGGCGCAACCTTGGCTTACTGCAGCTTTGGCCTCCCAGGCTCAAGTGATCCTTCCACCTCAGCCTCCCCAGTAGGCTGGGTCTTTAGGCACATGCCACCATGCCTGGCTAGTTTTTGTATTTTTTATAGAGACAAGGTTTCATCATGTTGCCCAGACTGGTCTTGAACTCCTGAGCTCAAGCAATCTGTCTACTTCAGCCTCCCAAACTCCTGGGATTACAGTCACTGAGCCCAGCCAAATTAACCATTTTAAAGTGTATATTTCAGTGGCCTTCTGTAAAATCACAATGTTGTACAACCATCAACTCTATCCAGTTCCAGAACTTTTCAACACCCCAGAAGGAAACTCTGTGCTCACTAGGCGGTCATTCCTTATTCCCATTCCCTCAGTCCCTGACAATCATTGATCTGCTTTCTGTCTCTGTGGATTTGCGTGTTCTAGACATTTCATATAATGGAATCTCAAAATATGTACCTTTTGTGTCTGGCTTCTTCCACTTAGCATGTTTTCAAGGTTCATCCATGTTGTAATATGAATCAGTGTTTCATTCCTTTTCATGGCTGAGTAATATTCCATTGCATGACTATATCACATTTTGTTTATCCATTCGTGGTTTGATGGACATTTTGGTTGTTTCCTGCTGTGGCTAAGGTCAGTAGTGCTGCTATGAACATATTCCTGTACATGGCTTTGTTTGAATAACTATTTCCTGTTCTTTTTCACCCCTACTCTTTTTGGTGTATACTCTCAGGAGTGAGATTGCTGGGCCGCATGGTAACTCTAGGTTTAATTTTTTTTTTTTTTTTGGTAGAGGTGGGATTTTGCCATGTTGCCCAGGCTGGTCTCAAACTCCT